>NW_014333091.1:392168-439248 GCF_000341935.2 Cephus cinctus | reverse complement strand
GGGGGGGGGGTGCACCCGTTACGAACAAACTTCCTTCTCCGCAGGTCATCTCTGACGTCACGCTGTACCACCCCACCGGCTCACAGCCAGCCACCCTTCCCATCCTCACCACCCTACATCAGAGGGAAACGTAGTCTCCTTGGTCTCTCTGGGTCTCTCTGTACAAAACTCCAAATTTCATAAGACAAGAATGTAGCAGCTCACGCGGCTCCGATCACTGATAGGATCAATGGAGGAGCAATTCTTCGGTATCTCAAGAATCTACGTACGCGCAAACAGGTTGTCGTAAAAAAAAAAAAAATTATAAAAAAATATAATCCAAAAGAACGATCCGGCTAAACCGGAATCTCAAGGCCAGTTTTAAATTTCATTGAGGCGTCAGTCGTTAGACACGGAATGAGGTTTTGAGCGATTCAAATAAAAAGAAACACTCGTAAGCGGAGTGATGTAGACAGAAATATACGTGACTATAGATATAATGTACCTTTTACGTCAGACGATCGCGGAACTCCAGCCGGAACGGGACGGCAGAAGTTGACGGCCGGTACTTTGTTTACCGCGAACACTTTATGCTCTCGTGCAGCTTTCATTGAGCACACAATGCCGATATCGCGCACTCGCAACACTCCTATTTCGCGTTTCCCCTCCGTCCGTCCGTCGTCGTCCTGCCGCACCACCGTCAGTTTTTAGACCCGCCAGCCGCTCTTCGACCGAACACAAAGAACACGCCCGACAGTTTCCAACTTCTCAGCGATATAGCCAACTTCGGGGAAACTTGGGAAAAAGCCTGGCCGGCGAATTCTAAGGAGGAGGAAGAGGAAGAGGCTTTCGGGACTACAGACGCACGTCCTTCGTGTAACAGGAGCAGCGCGATTAGATACAATAGACAGTTACATGGATGGACATTGGGAGGGTATTCGGCTCCAGCGCGGCTGGTTCAGTTGACAGCTGTCACGCGACAGTTTTTGGTTAAGCGCCATTTGGCAAAATTTCACTCCGATGTTTGAGAGAAATTTTCAAACGAATTGTTCGCATATCGTGTAAAGGCGAATTAAGCACCTTCTGTGATTCGCAGCGATTTTTCGTCGATTATAGAAATTTAAAGATATCACCGATTCACGTTGAAAGACAGACCGATTATTTACTCACGATTTTGGTCTCCGATATGTTTGTCCTTCTCTTACGCACGTTTAAGGTCATAAGCATGTCTCTCTCGCGCTCGCGGCAGGTATACGAGGCTCCTAATTTCTATAAGGCATCCCAATTCCAGACCCTTTTCTGATGTATAGCATTTCAATACGGGCTATTGGCAGGTTCGGCAACCCTCGGCGCGCCTGCGCAACTTATTCAATGGACGTCTAAAAAGTTTTTTCATTTTCTCTAATATAAACGCTGTCAAACGGTTCTAAATTAAAATCTACCTGTCACGTTTGACTGCTGTATCCGAACTTGATAAAGTTATATAAATATTAAAGGAACGTCATGCCGACGTCCATGGACTTCAAGAAGACGAATCGACCGGAAGTACGTGCACGTGCAGTCTCCGTCTGCGTTACAGGAAGCGCATCGAAGAAGAAACAGGCCATTATATATTCAAGCAATATTTTGGTTACTGCGGACTCGTGAGCTTGCATCCTGATTCCTCCCAGAGCTTTTAACGGACTTGCGTCATGGTGACGTAAAAGTAGAAGAAAAGAAAAAGAGGTTAGCATTTATGAAAAGTGCATTATTCGACGTTCGTACACTCCTTCGAGGACGGAAAGGAAGAGAAGGAAGAAGATGGCTGCGGTGGCTGTGGTAGTAATGGCAGTGTCGCTGGCGTAGGAGAGAGAGATCGGTCGATGGCATCGAGTCGAGTGCGGCTAGTCGGTGGGAACGCAGGGGCGTCGGGACGCTTGCGCCGCCCGGGATTTTTCTCTAAGTTTCCGTAGGAGGGCGCCTCCGCGTTACCGTCGTTCTACTAGAAAAGTTCACCGGTAGCTTTCAGCGAGACATCCCTCACTCTTCGTGCTTCATCCACTCCGACCTCCAGAGCACCGTTTGTTTTACCTTCCACTTCCTTTATTCCTGGACATACAAGGACGCATGCATCTGCACCCTCTGCCGAGACTCAAAGGTACTACGGTTCTAGATAATGGAATAAGAGTCTGGACATTATAGATACGGTTTGAGTCTCCGGCCCGGAAACTCTCCTGTGGGATATACTTCCTTTTCCTTTTTTTTTTTCTTTCTTTCCCCCGAGTACTCTTAGGATCCTTCCTTCTGATCTCTCCATCTTTACCTACGACCCGCTCCTTCTTGCTCGTTCAGGTGGCAACTCACTTATCACTGATCTTCCGGTGTTGCACTTCTTCTTATTCAGATTCACTTTATCTTTGAATTTCAATATTTTGAAATTCTATCTTGTCCTTTACGAAATTTTGTCTTTCTCAATACATTCGAAACGCGTGAGGTGGTCCGGAGACGAAAAAGTGGAATCATCGGCCGTCCTTTGGCTCTATCTCGATCTGTAATTCCGAGTGCTTTGGCTGATTTGGTCGATGCGCCTCGCTCCGCCGTGTTCTGCCTTATCCTTCATTCGACTTTTCCCTCTGCCTCCCTCCCTCCCTCCCGCCCTGAAAGATCTCTGGCAGCGCGCCCACGCGCCCGCGCTCCTCGAGTCCAGTCCCCTCGGGTGGGGTGGTTAGAATGGTTAGAAGGGTGGCGTGCGCGCGCACGTCGCTCTGCCGCTGCATCCGGCTGCTGTCCACGCCACGCAGTCTACCGAGGATCGCGTAGCGCGTGTGCGTGTGCGTTTGTCCCTGGCACTCCGGCACGCAACCGGAGAACTGTTTTAATTTCGCAGGAGCACAGGGCTGCCATGAGCACTGCGTTCAGTTGACGCGAGAGGCTGGAGAGGACCTTTTTAAAACTGTGCAACTTGCGATTTAGGCGGCGCGTGGAACATGCGAGGACATGCGAGGCCGCATTCTGCCTGCCGACTCCTTCGGATCTCTCGATCCCTTCGAACGCAATCGTCAATCTTCAGCTTCCGGGGAAGTCTGCGAATCTGAAAAGAAAAGGATCCCCGTGACGTCGCCTTGCCGTCGCCGTCACCACCGCCGTGACCATCCTCGGTGAGCCGGAAGAGCCTATTCGAGCGAAGAGAAGCGATCCAGGGTGTAACGGCGGAAGGCTGATCTGCCAGCTGGAATGTTTGATCGATTCTGGCAAGATTGACCCGTAAGTGGAAGAACGGGAGTGCAACAGCCTCCGAGTATCCAGGCTATCAATTGCAGAATCGTGGGGGAATTATCGATGAATTCAATTGCAAAGAAGTTGGCGACTTCCCAACCTCGAGGAAGGTAGCACATCTGCGGCGCGGCCGTAAAGGGAATACGGGCCATAATTTGGAGCAGCACCTAACCATCGGTGCAGCCTGCAACGTAAACATCAATCAGCATCAATCAGCATCATCAGCATCATCAGCAGTATCGATACCATCAACGCTATAATTATTGCTATCGTTCTCAAAGCAATCGATATCATTATTCTTGTCACTGCGAAGGCTGCGGTCGTTGGCACTGTCATTGACACCCTCCCTATCAATCGGAAGCCCCACCATCAGCATCACCATTACCGCGAAGAGCGTCATCGGCGCTGGACGCCGATCCTCGTATCTCGCCTGGATATTCGCCGAGGGGCAGACCAGGAGGCTGGGCTTTTGCAGACGCCGTGGCCGTCGCCGACGAAAAGAAGGAAAAGGGAGCAAATCCTCGACAGGCTTCCGGGCCAACACCTCGCTCGAGATCTTCCAGCAGAGAACGCGCGCACCCCTAGCCAAATCCTTACAGTCAGAAACCCTACGGGATGACGTCCTTTGCTACCTGCGAGCATCCAGTTTCGTTGCCAGTCAAGAATCCTAAGGATCAGTTTCACGTCAAGGACAAAGTGAATGTTTAGGTACGGATAGAAGTCAGCGTCCGCATCGTGTCCAGATCGCCGATGACGTCCAGACTGCTGAGCTTGCTTCGCGTTGAATACTCTGAAAAGGAACCGGAAATTTAGTCACTCAACAATACGGAAGCGTTTATCCAGGATGATTGAACGATATAAATATTCGTTCCAGTTGCAATTTGCCGCCGGCAGATCAAACTGAATTTCGCATTCAGATCCGAATGTTAATCAGATCCGAAGTGTAATCCGATTCTGAGCGAAGTGACCGTCGCTCATGGATTCTGGGTTGTGAATGGTGGATAGTAAACAGTGTATAGTGGACCATGGATAGTGGATTGTGGATCCTGGACGATATGTGATTAATGTCTACTGTCGCTCGAGAGTAGAATCGAACGCGTTCGCATTTGCGTTCACATACGTTTCGAACTAGACGGAACGTAAAACGCGAAAGATATGTTCGAGCATTTGTAGTTTTAAATATTGTTAAATATTTCAAAGCCTTCTAAAATTCTTTTAAAAGCAGGTCGGAGCAGTACGGGTACTCATCGCTTAGACTTTTACCTATTAAACCCGAACGATTAGTGTACTCGGGCGTAATCACTTATTTAACAGTCGTCATTGTCCAGTTACCTTCGCATGTTACGCGTCATCGGCTATAAAGGAAGCACGCTCGATCACGTGTGGTATTTAAAAGCTCGGATGTTCAAGGGCAGGAGACATTTGAGCCGAAGAGGAAACGATTGTTGCGGTGGAATCAGGGCGATGACAAAGGAGAAAAAGCTCATGGAAGTCGGGAGAGTGTAAAATAATTAAAAGTGCGAGGGTGACAAGTTCATTTTCATCGAGTTGAAATATCTGTAGTCAACAGTGATATTTGTAGTAATTTCAAGATTTTGATGTCCCTAGTATTCTCGTGGACTCTTCTCGTAGCCTGACCCAGTCCAACCCCAATCCAACCTTGATCTTTAGTCTCTTCACTACCGTTCCTTCGTTCCTCGCGGCCGATGCTCGTGGTAGCACGTCACTTCCGTCGCTCGGGAGAGGCCACTCATCTTACTTACGTATATTATTAAGGTAAACCTCGACCCTTAATCTAGGGAAGAAAACGGCGGGACCAATTTTTCGCGTTGACTGTGTGTCGTTCATTGAGAATGATCGAGCAATCCTCTCGCAATTCGAGTGTAACGTCACACGAAACGCGAAAACGTAAAACGCTAAACGCTTAGAAAGCGCCGAAAACAGATTCTAAAAGATTTGGTCCAATCAGTCGGCGTCGGCTTTGGAGCCACCGAACCAGTTGAACCACAAGTTATTAGAATATTTAAGGAATTAGCTTAGCGACTATTCTCGTTTCCACCCTCTCACCAATCAGTGTCTCCTCCTATCCTTAAGACCTAACAAGTTCACGTGATACCTTCTGACCTCAAGCATCAAGCGCTTGGAAGTCACCAGCCAGCGCGATCACGCGTCAACCCTGACCTCGAGTTCAATGTGAAGATCGTAGGAAGACCGGGAGATCGATCGAGGGGATCGAGGGGATCGAAGAGCAGAATAGAAGGAAGCATGAAAGGATGAAGATTCGGGACTCGAGGGGGAGGATCTTCTTACGGGACGATCGCGAAGAATGCTACTGCCGAAGGGATTGCCCGAAATGTCAGGAGGAATTGAGAATGCCATAAGTTCCCTCTGCGAGAATCAGAAATCATTGGGTTCGGGGAGCAAGAGCCGATAGCGGCAGCCAGGTCGAAGGGTGCGGGCATGCCGAGCTTCGGCACCACAATCAAGGGCGCTGCTAATTTCGCTTCGGCAAGCATCTTCGAGGGGCGTATGACGTGGGGCGGGGTCGTCGGCGACATCGGCGTCGTCGGCGGTGCTGGTGCTGATACTGTGAGCCTTATCTCCATTGGCAGAGGTGCCGGTGCGACTATCGGCGGAGTAAGCGACGGCGACGGCAGCGAGAGAGGAGGACTCGTCTCCAGCCGTGGCAATAACGGTACTGGATTTCAAACTGGAATTGGAGATCCAGCTGTAAAGGGTGTCGGCGAGCTGGGAGCCAGAGTCGCAGAGACTCGACGCACATTCGGTAGCCGTGGTACTGGAGTTAATATAATCGCTGCGACATCCGGGTCAATTGGAAAGCCAACAATTGCAGCTGCTCGTGCCGATGGATGTGGTGCTGCCGTTGGCGGCGACCGCGGCCGTGGTGGAACCTGCGAAGGCAGCAGCAGCGGCGTTCGACCTGGCGGAGGACCTGTTGGAAGTACCGCCGGTGCAGTTGGCAGTGCAGCAAGGGTGACTGGAGGTGGAAGTGGCGGAGACGGTAGCGTTTCCAACAACGTGGCCGGTGCCGGTGCTAGTGGCGGCGGCGGCGGCGGCGGTATTGGTGCTAGCGCTGGCAGCGGCGACGGTGGCGGTGGCGGAAGAGCGAGGGAAGCCAGTGCTAGTGGCAGTGGCGGTGGCAGTGTCAGTGGCGGAGACCGAGGAGGTTCAAATAGTGCCAACGGGGGAAGCGGGGGGAGCAGGGGACGCGTCGGTGAGATCGGTGAGATCGGCGAGATCGGCAGGGTCGCCAGGGTCGCCGGAGGAAGTGGTGGCGGCGGTGGTGCCGGTAGCGCAAGTGGACTCAGCCACGGTGGCGGTATCGTCGGTAACGGCGGCAACGAAGGTGGCGGAGGTGCGATGGGGAGCCACGCCGCCGAAGGTGAGCTCCTCTTCGGTTTCGAGGAGATGATGGAGGATTTTGGCTCGTCGTTCAACAGCTCCTTCAACGAGAGCTTCTTTTCGTGGAACGGCAGCCTCTACAACGAGACGTACCTCGTCCTCGGGGAGGGAATGTACCCCTCGGGATACAGCCTGCCTCATATCGTCCTCGCCTCGATCGTCGTGACCCTCCTGATGATCGTGATAGTCGTTGGGAACATGCTCGTGATAATAGCTATCGCGACCGAGAAGGCCTTGAAGAACATTCAAAATTGGTTCATAGCGAGCCTCGCAGTCGCCGACTTCTTTCTAGGCCTCGTGATAATGCCCTTCTCATTGGCCAACGAGATAATGGGCTACTGGATATTCGGCTACTGGTGGTGCGACATATACTCCGCGATGGACGTGCTCCTCTGTACGGCGAGCATCATGAACTTGTGCTTGATCAGCCTCGATAGGTTCTGGAGCATCACGCAGGCCGTTGATTATCTGAAGAAGCGGACCCCGGCCAGGGCGGCGCTGATGATAGCCCTCGTCTGGCTACTCTCAGCCCTCGTCTGCATCCCGCCCCTCCTTGGCTGGAAGCGACCTACTCCCGAGGAGAAGTATCCCAAGTGCAAGGTAAGTCCTCCACCTGTAGATCCTACTCCGATTCCTCCTCCATTCTGCTTCGACCTCTCAAAAGAGAGCATTGCCACAACACATTTATCCATTGAACAGGGATCCATGAATACACGGCACACGGAGACACGCTTGCCGTTCCACGTGTCCAGCTGTATTCTCCCTTCTGTTGAGCGAAGCTACTCAGGAAGTGACGTGCAATCCTATAGAGTGAGGAAGAGAAGAAGCGCTCGCAATGTATTCCTGCAGGGGGTGGGGGGGAGGGGGGGCGCTAACGACTTTTCGCAATGTACGAAACGTCCAATGCAGCACGTACGGCTAGAATAAAGGGAGTAAAGTGAGCCGGAGTGTGTTGAGTCGAGCGCGAA
This sequence comes from Cephus cinctus, assembly GCF_000341935.2. Classification (NCBI taxonomy): domain Eukaryota; kingdom Metazoa; phylum Arthropoda; class Insecta; order Hymenoptera; family Cephidae; genus Cephus; species Cephus cinctus. The sequence goes on along the minus strand of NW_014333091.1, from coordinate 431,623 downwards.
AATTGAAGGGGGGAGAGAGAGAGAGAGAGAGAGAGAGAGAGAGAGAGAGAGAGAGAGAGAGAGAGAGAGAGAGAAAGAGGAAGTTAGGTTCGATCGAGAACATCGGGTCGGTGGTTTAGTTGCGCAGTTCGAATTCTAATCAGCCTCGGAGCAACGATGGCACGCGCTCAGCTCGGAACTTCCACAGTGCGTGCCCAATATACTTCGCACTCGGGACTCGAGAGATTAAAGACCCATGAGTTTCCCCTATTTCTTTACTCGAAATTACTTCCAGCGATCGGGAAAAGAGATTTTCAGCTTTAAAATTCATCCCATTCAATATTATACTCGAGTCTCAATATTAATCGATACGTATACTATTTGCTATTGTCTCCGAGGATGCTGGAAAGGCAGAGGATAAGACTCTGTAGAGATAATAAGCACTCGTATTGCCGGGCGAATGTAGAGACATGTTTGCCGTTGATAATGACGTCGAAGCGGGGAGGAGTGACGCTTTATTAAAAATTTCAAACAAAAGGCATTGAAGTGAATCCCAGAGGGCGATGGCCCATGAGAACTTAGGAGGGGTGCCAGTGTGGCATAGGTTGCACTTTGTCATATAAGGGGTGTTTTTAATAAAACCATGCTTGGCCGCGGTCTGAATACGCGAAAGCAGACCGCGATCTGCTTCGCATACAAATTTGGCCCATTTCCCGGGAACGTCTTTGCGCAGCAGAATCGCCTCCCACGTCTCGGAAGGCAAGTAGTCTCGTAAGCTCCGGAGTCAACCTCCGAACTTTTGCTGTTTCCTCTCCTCGCCCACAAGACGACCTCGAAGCTTCCAGCAAGCTTCCTCTTGGACTGCGCGATATGCGAAAATCCCACTCGCTTCCCTCCTGTAGCCGCAGCTTTCGTCCTGGAGTCTGGAGGTTTCCAGCCGTTTCACATTTCAGTGACACGTGCCTCGTTCCAGCGCTTCTCCGTCTCTTCATTCTTCCATTCTTTCATTCTTTTATTCTCTTATCCGCTTGGTTTAATCGGCGACGCTCCCTCCCGAGGATGCGCAGCGCGCTCGCACGGAGGACGCCTGTTACCGCTTGCCGTTTGGGGGTTGAAGGTTCAAACTGGGACTGCGGCTCTGTGGTTGGGGTCGAGCGTGGGGGGTTGGGTCGGCTGAAGGCAGAGGAGACAGAGGCATTTTCAGGAGCTGGATCGGAATTTGACCTGGGACGCGAAAACTCTGACCTGGTATGTCAGCCAATCTTTCGCGCTTCGTGTGTATCCCCACAACGACCCTCTTTGTCGCGACTCCTGGCGTCGCCACGATGGAAACCACCCACGACGAGAATTCCTCATACGGAATCGCCGTCAGGACTTTCCTCGCTCTGGGACTGACTTTCTTTTTTTTTTATCCCTGGAAATTATCCAATGTATATTCGCAAGGCGATTATCGGATTTCGCTTAGCCAGTCAGGTCGTCGCGACGCCCGCACGGAACGGGGCCACCATAGGTCTCTGGTCGCCCTCGATTTCAATTTTAATTCAACCAATCTAAAGTCCTTCGAAAGACCTCGGTGTCGGTGCGTCGCTGGGATGGCTGACCGCTGAGACTCCTTACGACTTTTCGAGGGACGAAGATTAATGAACTGTCTCGTTCTCTTACTTTTCCTGCGGGAGCGACGCCAGGAACAGCCACAGGGTAATGTGACGCGTTACAAGGGATGCTTGGACAACTCTGTAAATGCCTAACTCCGATGACGATCCTGCCAACTCTGCGAACTCATTATTGTGACAGTCGGTCAAAAAACAAAACCAACACACCGCGACGATTGAAAGAACACCGCCATTTTCGTACAGTGCGAGGTTCCTCCTATGAGTGAGAGAGAGAGAAAGAGAGAGAGAGAGAGAGAGAGAGAGAGAGAGAGAGAGAGAAAGACAAAAGCAGTTAGGTGGCAAGAACCGACAAGGATGCTTTTCCACGATCAATTTCACGAGCACAAAACGCCACGCCGTGAACCGGCGCCAATGGGGATGGTTGCTTCCTGGCCAACCCGATGCTCTATACGTTCCTCTTGAAACCCCTTATCAGGTCCATGATACAGTTTCTACCTTATCTGTGAATACAGGCACATCCCGCCTTCGGGTCCTGTCCTTCGTCCTAGGATCCCTTGGTTCCCGAGGCTCCGGTATATAGAGCAACAAAAGTGACCTAGCACTGCCAAGTAATGAACCCACCCCATACGTAATACGTCAAGTATATGACAGACAGCCCCAAGCTGAACTACCATTGGCTAGCTGACTAGCGAAGGTACGAGACACCAGAGCGCATCAATCTATGCCACAACTTCCTTTCTCCTCGGCACCCTGGTACCAGGCTAAACGTTCGACCGATCCCTGGACCGATCAATGGATCGACCGATCGATACGCTCATTCCCACGCCGAGAGATCCTCCTGTGCGATAAGTACTGCGATAATATATAACTTTATGTTGAATAATATTCCCCAGGAAATTTAATCATCTTGATTTCCTATTGTTGCTCTTATTTTCTATTGCGCATCAACAGGGAAGGGGTAGATAGATGGAGGGAAGACTTGACCGAGGAACGGGCTCAATTTTCCAGCCCGGATTTGAAGGTGGGACATTATTGGCAGCAGACGGAAAAATCGATCCCACGGGAGCGCTGTTCCTCCAAGAGATATCGTTCGTCTCGAGATTTTCCCCAGTTGTGAAATTCCTTGAAAGGACAGTATGAGGTCCCGTAGGATAGCATGACATACCATATGGGCTTCTATGGACCTAGACTCTGGCACGATAACGAACGCTGACGCTGGCACATTCTGATACTACTTTCTTGTATAATCTCCGGTTCTCATAAAATTCACGATAACCGATAAAGGTGAGAGACTAACGAGGAAATTGATAAAGACACGAATAATTGGAGGGGGAGGATATAAGACGGAGTGGGCAGAAGCATCCATAGAGCATAGTGGCGCTAGATCCCATGAAGATGGATGAGTGTACGGGATCTTCTGGTATTTTAATATCTGGCATTCCTGAAGAGGTACGATCGTCCGATGTCGAGTTCAGCGACGTACTCGATTTTAGCAGAATCTTCATCGGATAGCTCCGACGGCAACCAGTCAGCCGTGTACTCTCTTCCTCGAACCGTCCTGCTTCACGGTCAACTCTACTACTATATTCCGCTATAGTAATTATACACGTAAAAGGTTCAGCAGGGTCGATGCCATTGTCCCGAGTCTCGTGACTATTTCCGATCGCTGTCTTCCGGTGTTCTGTCAAACCTCAGTTGGCCTTTACTCAACTTCTCGTTCTATAAGATTCACTCGACCAACTCATGAATATCTTATACCACTAAGAATAAGTGCAGAAGAAGAATAGATATTCAAATTCGATTACATTTATCTAGATATCGTATTTCTTGGAACGCATCAATGAGCCGATTGTCATGCGAATTCTCGTTGAAAATAATCTCTTGAATTTAATCACGGTATCCAGGTTATTCGCTATGCCGGCCAGTGGCTCTCTATATACCGAAAGGAATACGCACTGGATCGTTGCTTCCTCCGCAGAAGGAAATAAATTCAAAATGTAATGGTTGATGGTACACCCGGAAATTGCATTGATTCACTCTTGCGAATGAATCTTATACCCACCCTGGGCTCCTGCTCGAGCGAATCGAGTTCGATCAGGACTCTGGGGTGTGATAGTCCTAAGGGTGGCAGGGCTTCCGAAGGTTCTGAGACCGATGTGCTCTACCTGACTCCTGGGATTTCTGTGTGCGTGCGATATCCGGGGCCATTGAGAGAGAAAAGAGCGTAACGACGCGTCGGGACGCATTAGCTCGAAGGGAGGTGCGAGAGCGATGATGGTGCAAAGGGCATTATTTTGGCTTCGACTGGCCGACCGTGGGCTGCTGATGTCCATTCAGCGCAACCAGCGCAATCAGTGTGTCCAACGTATCAAACGTATTAAATGTATCCAACGTGTTCCCGGCGTATCGAACGAGCGAACGCCGCACGCGCGAAACTGTACCAATTCGCTCTTCTCCTTTCCCGAAAGTTCCATCGATGCGAACGCGCACACGCCGCCATTGCCGCCACCGTCGCCACCAGCACCACAGCCAGAGCAACACCAGCAACACGAGCAACACCCAGAACCAGCATCAGCATCCAGCACCCTTCCTACATTGCCGACTTCCGGAAGTGTTAAACCGTAAAGGCGAAAAATCCTATGTCGGGGAAAACTATGCCCATATAGAGCAAGTGTAATGGCGACACAGACACCTGTTTCTGGACTTCTTCTTCTTCTTCTTCTATGACACTCATTTATCAACTACCCCGATTTCCCAGGAATAGCATCATTCGAGCTCCATTGGGAACATCCAAGTGATTACATCAATAGATAACACGTAGTTTCGCAATGGCACGAGGGTGTGGCCATTTGCTTTACAGTCGCTTTATGGGCACATTAATAAACTGCTCCTTGTAGTTATGGCGGCACTTTCGTAGGACCTTGTAACTTCCTAGTTTCCAGAATCCAACAGAATCACTTCGTCTTACCGACCTCGTTCACCTCGACACGAGGTCGGAGCTGCGTTTGGCTCGAGTCTACGAATTATCCGAGAGACAGCAGCATTCCAATCGGACATAGCAGCGTAGCCTATCGTATTCCGCAACCAATCGAATTCCAATAGGGCCCTGCCGAGAGATATCTTCCGAATACAATTTCAACTCTGAGTTTGAATTTCGATTGGACGTTCGTCGATCGATTCCCCAATCAATGTCATATACCAGGCGTCATTTTTAGCAGTGTGATTCAGGTCACTTTGTGCAGACGTGTTCAGAAGCAGCCGAATATATTCAGAGAGATGCGATACAAGGAGACTGGAAATCAGGGATACGGAAAATTAAAGGGTCAAAGGAAAGAGGCGACAAAGGAATGATTAGCACGAGACTGAGAGAGAGAGAGAGAGAGAGCGAGAGAGAGATAGAGAGAGCGAGAGAGAGACCGAAAGAGAGCCTGTGCTGACGAATTACACTTTCATCGCGATTGAGAAGTAATTCGGTCCGTCGAGACGGATCATCCGTCTTGACGGTATACTCAGCATCGTCCCTTCTGGAGTCTCGTAGACCGTCTCCCCGTTTGACAAAGCGCAATTTACACGTTTCTCTCGGTGTAGAGATGGGAAAAATGGGAGCAGAAGCGATCGATAGCCAAGAAGGATCGGTTGATCGACAGGCGCGATAACAAGGAGAATGATAGCTCAATGGATACCGGGAGACTGTCGGGTCGCACCAGTCTCTCCTTGACTAATTACGAACCCTGGCTAAAGTACATGGGAGACACTGGAGACACTCGAGACGCGCCATGCTACGTCACGAGAACTAACGTAAATGGAAGCAGCGACGGTATAACGAGACGAAGAGAAACAGTCAAAGGAATACGAGAAAATGGTCCAGCGTGGATGAAAATTTATAGTCTACGTAGAAGCTCCAGAGATGGAGACTGGGATAATGGAGTTTTGCGATTCGCGGGAAAAACCCAAAGGCAGAACCAAGCCGAGAAGGGGGACGAGGATAACGAATAAGAGAAGGTCGAGGAGGAGGAGGAGGAGGAGGAGGAGCATTGCGAGCAGAAGGACCGGAGCAGGAAGAGCAAAGATTCTGCGGAGGAGTAAGGAGAATCGAGAAAAAGTCGACCAGTCAAAGCTGTGCTAACCGGATTTACGGTTAAGTCAGCCCAGTCAGCCAGTCGCCGTTCGTAGCATCTCGGAAAATTTATACTCGTAGCGCGTCAACGTTCACCCTTCATCCTTCACGATTCACCCATTCGCCACTCGGGCCCTTCAGTCGTCCCCTCATTCATCCGTTCATCGCTTATATACGTGTTACAGAAATACACTGTGCAAAACTTTCATGGTTTTTTCCTTTCTTTCTTTTTTATTAACTCTCTTCCATATACTTTTTCACGGTGAGCTTTTCGCTTTTTTCGCCGAGGACGCTTCGACTTCAGCTCCACTATCCAGCGCCTGCACCTCCGGTCTCCTCCCGAACCTCGCCTCGTCTAAGCCCCTAAGCACACAGGGTACCTGCGATACGCCGTGCCACACCGTGCCGCGCCACGCCACGATACACCTGATTGCCAGAGCACGAACCGTAAACTGGCCGTAAACCACCCGTAAACCACTAGGAAGCCTGCTCATTTTCTTTGTACATATTTCGTAGCCCTTCGTCACCCATAAATAGGATACAATGGGGAGTCGGTTGCTAGGATGCTGATCGGTTCGTCAGTTGCGTATTGGTTGCCTATGAAAATTCAGTCAAGGATCATCGATCTGGCTAGATACCATCGGCTGAGCTTCACGATTTCGAGCAAATATCTGACTCCCGAGATATTTCGAATAATCCAATCCTGGGGATAAATGTATCGCAATTGGAACACAAGTTGAAGCGTGTGCGAGGATGAGATGCAGCTTCTGAATCGGTAACGAGCATCAAAAACGGAAACGGTAAATGGCAAAGGGAAACGGATGCGGAAGCCAGCCCGGAAATGAGCCGTTTGCCAAACGCAATGGGAACCGCTGGTCAGCGCGAGCAAAGCTTCGCCTCTGACGAGGTTTTCGCATGTCGCATTTCGCATTGCATTTGTATTGCTAAGTCCGCTACGAAATACGAGAACAATAACAAAGGAGGATAAAACGAATCGGAGCGGATGAGAAACGATATGGAAACTGGGAGACCGATCGTCGATTCTACTGGCGATAATCCTCAAGAAGAAGAAAAGACGCTCGTTTCCTGTATTCTGCATTATCTATTTATGATCCCGGCAAGTCGTATACCGTAAACCGTAAACCGTAACTCGTAACCTGAAAAGCCACAACCCATAACCCATGACCCTTGACATGGCCGTTCTCCGTATACGTATATGTATGTACATTGTCCCGGCGGAACGAAGGCAATTTGGAAGAATAACGACGATCCTAGTGGCCGCATAGCGGTACGGTAGTGATATCAAGCGAGAGGAAAATGAAAAAAAAAAAAAATGACGGTTGTCAGCAGTCATCAGAAGTCGTGGAGGGCTCAGTTTAGGAAATAGGGCAGTTTGCTCGTTCGAGGATAAAATTAAGAGGAAGGGCTGATGCGGCGCGAGGAAAATAAGAGGGCAACGATCTATTGGCGGCCGGAGAGAAATGCGGTAACGTTAGAAAATTCGAGATCCACCGCAGCGCAGCCTCCCATCATTCGAATTATCTCAAATGAACCATCTTCTCTGTACAATTTCCGCCTGGTCTCCGTCATCCTATTTCATTCTTCTGTACTATGGTACACGTATATAGGTATACGTATATATAGCTATATCATGGAGGTCGAGGAGAACTTTATCCACAACTACAGCAACGTTTACCGTTAAGAAGAGACAGGAGGAGTATCTGGACCAACTAGACCGGAGTTGAGGATCGCGTAGGAAACGTACTCAAAAAGTTTGCCCACTTAGCAGACTATAGTCGCAGCGGACGATGTAGCTGGAGTACCGGTAGGTGGTATAGAGAGAGGGATGCTGGAGGGAGAAGAACGACAAGGACTTTGAGATAGTCTTCCTCGTCTACCGTGGATAGGACACAGGAGGATTTACTTGAAAGAATAGAAGAATGGTCGTGCCTGGTGCGGGCGAAACCCCTGGGAGAGATCTCAGAGATATAAAAGTGCGCAAAAGAGATTGCCCGCGAAAGAACCTGCTTACATCTTCGTTTCCTCGTGTCCCTTCGGCTCCTCCTGAGACGAGATGAGCTCCGGAGGAAGATTGAGAGTAATAGAAAAAGAATACAAGAAAAGAAAACAGCCCGAGATAGAGGCTAAGACAGGACAAATAGCTTGACTGACTGACGTAATGGAGTACAGATTCATTGACGGTAATGACGTGGGTGATGGCAAAGGGTGGCAAAGGGTGGCCAAGGGTGGAGGAACGGCGGGAAACTGATCGGTCGGAAGAATCAATTCGAAAGCAAACCGAAAGACGACGGCGCGCGACTGCGCATGCGCGCTTCGGTTCAACCTGGTGCACGACGGGTAATACATATACGAACGTTTGATTCGATTGTGTCGCCGGGGCGTTTCGCAGCGTACTTCATTCGCAGGAAGAGCGTCGAGTTGAGGAGCAGAGTTCGAGCGAGATTAAAAGGCTCGTTTACCCATGTTAAAACTGCATTTTAATCCGGGACGTTACTTGGTTATTTACATTGAGAGCGCATAAAGGAAACCAAGCGCAACGTCATTTACGTCGCGAGGTGGTTTCTTTGGCTTTTCCTATTTTCTCTCTTTTTTTTCCATCTGTCCTTACCGCTCTCCTTTATTTTTTATTAGGATCATCTCAAGATAACCCGGACAGCTCCATATACTCGCGAACGCCATAACACCCAAACGCGCACACACAAGCGCGCCTTGAAATTCTTAGTGAATTGAATTTCACTGGAGGCGCCGCGACGCCGGTAAGAGCAAATATCTCGCGAGGCTGCATTCGCATCCAGCTTACATCGTCGAGGAGCCGTCCCCGTCCCGTGATATTAACTTGCTTTCCTTTTTCAACTTTTTTCTCTCATCTCCCGTCTCTCTCGCAGCGAATCTCCGACCATCCGAATCTCCTTCAAACGCCGCCAAATAGAAATTCTCTCTATCTCGTTCGCGGTTCCCTCTATGTTAGCGGCGAACTATTCCTTCTCGAGACGGTGCTAAGGAGAGATGGAAAATCTGCAAAAAATTATTCCTATACTTTTACGGATCGATCGTATAAAAGCTCTTACGATATACAGCAATACCCACCGTGTAGAACTAGGAGAGCTGAACGCTGTGTATAATTTATTTATCGAGTCTCGAGAATTCAAAGCCATAAACCTTTAATGAAACGAGCCGTTCTCGCAATCGAAATTTCGTCAGCCTCTTTGTCACAAGCGAATGGACCCATTTATTCGTACGGAGGGAGAGTCTCCTTCGACGTCCAACAGCCTAATGATAGTAGAAACGGTTCGGCGAAGAAGCACAAAAGAAAATCAGGCGAAAGAGGGAAAGTAAGGGATTCTCGAACCCGTAACGGCGTCTTCGCCAGCAAGCTAACGACAATCAAGAGTAGTCGAGGCTCCCATCTTGACGTGAAACCATGTCCCTTCGACGGAAGCGTCGAGACGTCGAAACGTCAGAGTGTCGTTAACTTCTACCTATTCCACTTAGGGCGATACGATTGTCCGCCTGTCACTTTATACGACTTCTGGCGGCTCCTGCTTTTTCTAGCATTCTCGCGCACGTGCTGCCTGCTAAACGTATGTATAATTGTATATATGTAGACACGTAGACATGTACAATTGTACATGCGCGTCTATAAGGCTGGTACGAAGAACCCGTGGGCGATTCGTAAGGAGACACCTGAAATAATGAACCTCGCTGGCACACGGGGCTGCCACTAGACGCCAGGAGCACCTTGGAAGGTCCTGCCACGTGAAATCCGAGGCTGAATTTTCTCAGTGCTCTTCGCACGGCTCGCCACTTGCCCTGGCTGCTTAGAATTTATATAATTCTCCGCAATAACTCTTCACGCTGCTGGACCTCTTGCACTTTGCAAATGCACAATGTACATACCAACCCCCGGGGCGCTAAGGACACGAGTAAGAAGGACGCTGAACGAACGAGAGGCGAACGAGAGGCGAACGAGCGAGGAAGGAAAAGCATGTTGGATTCTTGAAAAAGAAATATGAATGGTCTTGGTATCGTGGGAATGCCGCTCCAGTTGAAAACTTAGTTGAGTAGGGGATTTATCCGTATATCCTTAGGATTGTCCTGAGGGATGGACAAGGCTGAAGTTGCAGCAGGAACGACAGTTCTTTCTCTGGCCCGGAGGCTTACTGGTTAAAAATGGTTGGCTTATTGTCGGGAATACGAAAGGGTGTTCGCTCTGCAAGCACTTCCCTCGACTCTAGAAACTCTAGGAACTCCAGTTCTATTCTCTTGGTGTCTAACCTATTCCCTGGGATATCCGTCTCGGCAGCCCTGAGCTCCGGAGACTGCGGGGGCTTCGGGGGTTGGTGAGGTTCCTGAGCCGAGCTGAGCTTGGGATGCCGAGACGCAACCAGCAGCACCCATCGCTTCTTCTCGATAACCTCGTTACCTTGACGGAAGTTCGTAAAAATCCATCTTGAATGGCAGCTTGGCGAGAGCTCGCTTCGTCCACTTTGATGGTTCCGCTGCTAAAAGACTGCTGTACTCAGCACGCCGGAGGAGGGGTGCCATCAAAGGAGAACGTGAAGGGAAAGGCGGACGTGTGCGAAACGATGGATTCAAGTGAAAAACCGAGAAAAGCAGGAACGGGAGAGGAAAGGAAGGATCGAAGGGAGGAGGCGTAAAAACGTAGATCCGCTGGCGGATGAGACGAGGCAGTTGGGTGGTAGATACGTCCGTTCGGACGTGAGGACCATTGGAAAGGCGGAGGTGATTATTGGAAAAACGAGAGTCGATCCATCTGGGCGATATCGCCGAGACAAAGGATCTGGCACGAGAGTTTTAAGAGGCTGGCGAGACCTGAGAGGAAAAACGATCGAGCGGATTCCCATAAATACGAGAAGACATTTATTCGAAGCGCAGTGGGTGGCGATAGAGTACACAGGGTCGAGTATTACCTAGAAAACTCCTATTTGGAGAAACGCTGGAGGATTCGGTGAGAATTGGAATAATGACGGTTTAGACCTTGTGGAGTAGGCAGTAGTCGAATCGTTGAGTTCTCGAATTGCTGAGCGGCGCGATAGGCATTGAAGAAATGCGAAGTGGGCGAGAGAAGGAGAGAAAGAAGGAAAGAAGGAAAGGGAGCCCTTTCCTTCGTCGAGATTTCTCGAGGAAGCGGATAGGAGTGAAGCACAGGATGTAATTGGGTCACCGTACGGCTCTTAGCTTCAGGCCGAAACGCGAAGCTTTTTCGGCTCCGTTAAACTTAATTGAAGAAGCTCCGCGAAACGTGCTAGCTGCTATTTGCTAGATGCCTCGTAAATGTTACGTGTCGCTCGTACTTTCTCCCACACCTTTCGCATTTCCCTAGGTCTACGCCTAATTGAAAGATCTCCCTGACGATCTCGGTTACAACGTAGATTCCCTGAAAACCGACAGTTACTCACGCACATTTATCTTGAACCTATTGCTTCATTCTCCAACGTCAGAGAGTCCCGTCCTCTACCACTGTTCTTACTCCACTTTGAATATCACAAAAAAATGAGCTCGTTGGCAAAAAGACCTCTATCTGTATATACGTGCATCGCACTGACTCGTGTACTAAGGCGCGCCTGAAGCGTGCGGGCATTGTCAGGCATAACGCAAGGATCGCTAGCACCGATTCGCCTTATTCCACCGAAGGATCGATTTTTTCCCCTTTCTTTGAGGAAATAGCTCGGTCGGCTGGTCGGCTGGTTTGCTGCCTTTCTGCCTTTCTACCCTATCCACGGTTCTGCCCGCGGGCCGGACTCGTTCGAGAGCTTTTCGCCTTCTGTCGAAATGGCTTTTATATTATTGGGCTAGTGGCATGTGCAGGAACGGCAAAGCATATTTCAGCCGGCCATTCATAGCTTCATGAATTCGCAAGGGTAGCCAAAGTGCGCAGCGTTGATAATGGGAATTTCCCACAGCGAAGGAGCGTGTACAGTAGAATGGTGAAATAAAATTGGTATGAAACGACGATTGATAAAATGGCTTCTTTTTTATTGCAGCTGTCCGAGGACATTGGATACGTGCTTTACTCGGCCCTGGGCAGCTTTTACATCCCCTCCTGTATAATGGTCTTCGTCTACATCCGTATTTATTTCGCGGCGAAGGCACGGGCCCGACGAGGCATCAGGAAGCAACCACGACCACGACCAGTGGCTCCCGCACAGTCGCCGAATATCCGGCAAACAAGTTTCACTCAGAACATGTCAGCGGTGGATATTGAAAGGACGCCTGGAAGAGCGCTAATGGAGAACGTAGCCACCATTGAGAATCAGCCGGTTCAGATACCGATAGTGACGTGCGACTTTGCCAGTGACGTCAGCACCTCCGAAGCGGAGCCCCCAGGTGGTTCGCCGAGTCTTCCGCTTGAAGAAAAAGACACACTCAAGGTAAGAGTCGGTACCGCAGTCGCGACGTTAATCGTAAGTAGTAAAGTAGAAAGTAGAAGAACAAAGAGAGAGGATTACGATACGCATGAAAATAAACGAGAATCTCTGATCGGATCACACAGGTAAGCATACCGATGCCGATGCAGAAGAACGCGCTCAGGGCGACCTTGTCGGTGAACGGAGCCGAGGATGAAGCTTCAGCGTCATCCTCGACATCAGCGTCGGGCCAGAGCAGCATCCCTATGAGATGCAGAGCGCCGAGCGTCGGCATCGACGTCGACATGGTCAGTGAGTTCGACCCGTCTTCGTCGGACAGTGGCGTCGTCTCGAGATGCGCCGTCGTGAAGCCACTGAAGTTGCGTCTGTGCCAGCCGATCTTCGGGCGCAAAGCCATCGGGAAGTTGAAGCGGGACCAAGGAGCCAAGGGAGGTGGTGCCGGAGCCACCAAATCTGGACATTCTCCTCGTGGAGGTTCCGAAGGTATAACCCCCATGGGATCCTCCATCGAAGTGGCGAAGCCCGTCAAGCCTCGAGATCCGGAACGGGAGAAGCGGCGCCTAGCACGTAAAAAGGAGAAGCGTGCCACCCTGATCCTTGGTCTCATAATGGGCAGCTTCATTGCCTGTTGGCTTCCCTTCTTCTTCCTTTACATAGTGAAGCCCCTCTTCCCCAGCCTCGCCATACCCGGCCCCGTCTTCGTGATAGTCTTCTGGCTCGGTTACATGAACTCTGCCCTCAATCCCGTCATCTACACGGTTTTCAATAAGGACTTTCGCCGAGCCTTCCGACGAATACTTTTTAAGTGACTTCAGCCAACGAATAATTACAGACAACTGGATAAACTGATTTCGCGAAGAATTTCAAGAGACGGATACACCCGTTATATATATTTCGCGTAGCCAAGGCATATCAACGGGCATAGGCTGATGTTGTTGTTGCTGCTATTGCTCCCGCTCTACTTCCTGGCTCCTGCCCCGCTCCTGCTGCTCTGTTGTTATTGTTGAATCTACTTTTACTACCTACCACTACTTATTCTTCTTCTTCTATTGTTAAATCTTCCACTTCTTCCTTTTCTCTTCGTTGAGTACGAATGCTATGGAATGCGAGTATCGAATGACTGTATGAAACTGGGTGTGTGACTGCACGTACGCGGTAAGGTTAATAAGAAGGAAGGAATAAGGAAGATAAGCGCAACGAGAAATCTCATTATTACATACAATCAAAGTGGAAGGAGGTGTCCATTATCTGTTTTAAGAATTGATAAGGATAGTCAATGGCAATTAAATGGCTATTGAAATAGCAGCTACCAGAAAAAAAAAAGAAAAAAAAAAGAAAAAAGAAAGAAAAAAGAAAAAACGTTCGAAAGAACGTACGCGATAGACGAATACGTATGTATAGTATTATTGTCCTATCCCTTTTATCGTATACCTATTAAAATAAATAACTACACGACAAGACAATCCGCTGATATATTCAAACTAAAAAGAAAATCTAAAAATCGTTGACAAATAAGATGAGCAAAAAGTTTCCTACTAAACGCATAGGTTGTATAAGGATCGTGCGTTGCCGATCCGTCAATGGATATTCATTCGAATTTCAATAAATCGATAATCAAGCGATCAATGTGTACACGCGCATCGATAACGACGCGGGTAACAAATATAACGCAACGAAACGAGGTGCACGAACGACATTCTCGACGTTTGACAATCGCCTAAAAGTACTTATGTGCACACGTAAAAAGTGAGGACACTCCTGTCGCCATTTTACATATTTGGAGATTCAGGTTCCTCGCGTAGACTCGCATAGAGACACGTAAATACGCGCGTACCGCCATGGCGTCATCTCCTTTAGGTAAATCGATGAGCATTTTGAGCATGAGAGTACGTGACGTCATTCGGCCAATGAGAGTAAGCCGAGCCATTCGGGCCAATAGGATTCGAAGGAAGCAGGCGGGAAAATACAAACTGGCTAAGTACGTCACGCGAAAAGGTCCCTCTTATTCGATATCGAGATCCCTGATCAAATATCAGCGCGTTCCTTGAGTCTCGGATGAGTTTTATGCGATTCAAGTAAAAATCTACTCGGGCGATCGGAACGTTCCGGGTGCGTCGTTCGGCAAATCAAAGGGGACGTAGGCTATTCTGGCTAAGCCGGAAGACCGAACGAGGACGAAGAGGAAAAGAAGCCGAGAGATCCGTGGCTTGACGTAATGAAAGAAAAATAGAAGTGAATGGAGGAAAGTTGGTCCAGTAAGTCTCGTCGCCTCGTTGCCTTGTTGGGAACGAAAGGAGAAGAAAAAAAAAAGTAGAAAAACCCAAGCATCGTATGCGCACGCGCGCGAGCAATTTACGCACGTCTCTTTATTAAAGTAGCACGAGAGATAGGTGGGATATACAAGTATAAAAGTCTCAATAAAGTTAAGTGAATTAGAGCGTTAAGATTAAGCAACTAAAGGGTAAGACGAGATGAGAAGAAGAAGAAAAAAAGAAAAACAATACGTGATTCCAATTACGTGTACCATTCTTTGTCTTAGACGACGAAATTTTTGCGAAATTTTCGAATCTCTATGTGTCCCCAGAACGTTATCCAATCCCAAGTAGCCAATTAATCACTCGTTGATCCAACCGATACATCCGTCGACTCCTCCATTTCCCCAGTCGTCCGTTGTCAACGTGACACGTAGACACCCTTTCCAACTAATAATTAACAAGAACCCAACTTAATCGTTTAGCTACACCCCTACGGTTACATTGTATCTAGGGATAGGAATTTACAAGAATTTAAAATACGAGATGTAACGTCTTCTTCATCCTACGTTTATTACTATTTCATCGAGATATTACTCATTCAATCGTATGAATACGTACATATAGGACACGGAAAGCAACAATGCGAATACAAGAAGACAGACACACAGGACACAGAGGATACACGCATAATTATATATAAATATAAATACATACATACATATACATACATATACATATATATACATATATATATATATATATATATATATAAACGTATTATCGATTAAATTCGCCGTAGGAATCTATTGATTGACGTTATCATTTCCATTTGTCGCCGATCGCTTGATTCGTGTTTCGATGATCGGATGAGTTTCGCTAATTTCGAAAACACTATTGAAATTCGTGAACAAGAGCCGTGAAGTACTCTCGATTATGTTAGGACACGAAAGAAGCGCATTCAGCGTACTGTAACTGTACAATTTGATTACGATTAGATAAAGGAGCAAGAGCACAAAAAGAACTTGAGTGAAATTCATCGGATTTTCAAGACACGAATTGTCGACTGACAAATTCTATCGATAATATTGGAGCAATGAAATCACTGTGATATCACTAAAACGCTTTCAAGGTGTGTTGAGATTGACAAAACACAACATGGCCGACAAAAACAAAGAAGAGAACAGTTACGAGAGAAAGGAATAGATAGACGGATAGGGATAAAGAGAGCGCGCGAGAGAAAAACAAGAGAAAGAGAGAGAGAGAGAGAGAGAGAGAGAGAGAGAGAGAGAGAGAGAGAAATTTATGATATTAATTATCGTATTGTAAATCGTATTAATACCGATCGACTATTACGAACTTGTATTATTACTCAAAGGAATCTATATACATATATATTATATATTGACTATTATTATGAACATTATTACTATTATTATCAGTATTATTAATACGAAGTCCTATTGTCTAATAGCGTTGATTGTCTGTTACAAGTGATAAAAAATATATATATATATACAGAATGAAAGAGGAAGTATAAGTAGATCGAATGTAAAAAAAAAGTGATTCGCCCGATTTAACATGGATACCGGAAGTTCCAACTCGGCACGACTTAAGTAGTAGCGTAGCGCTTAAGTACGACTTTGCGATTAAGACTAAGCTAGTTTAACGAGAGTTCTAGAAGACAATAGCGACGACACTTGTACACACGCACACCGTCTCCCTTCGAACGACACACCGATACACGCACGAGCAATATACATATATACATGCAACATCTAATTTTAAGAAAATAAGAGTTTCGACACACGAAGAGCGAGAGGAAACAACAACAACAACAATAACAACAATAACAACAATGAAAAATACACTTCCGACTTTGCCAATCGTGGAGGATGGTAGCTGAACTTTTCTCAAATGTAAGGTTAGGATTGGCCCTCCTCGAGTCGGAGGTCGAACATCGTCGCCAGGACTAACCTCAAACTTATTGAACCTCCAACGTGTGTCTTCAGCTTCTCTCTCCGTCTCTGGGCGAAGCAGAATTCTCGAGGCTCGTCCAGTTTAGACCGAAGGCTGGAGGTGGAACTCCCTGGCGTTCCTTGCACCACCTATACCTACCTTATACCTACCATCTTCCTACCGAACAATGCACGAACAATCGAACACACATTTTCCTCGACCACATCGTAGCACGAAGAAGCTTCTCCCCCTTGTTATATCTAACAGAGCAACCTACCTAGATACTTGGCTATTTATCTACCCAGCTGCATGCCTGAACGCCTGCCTGCCTGCCTACTGATCTAGCTACCTACATGCCTACGTACCATGCCTGCCTGGCCAGTTTAGCTATTTATCTACTTAGCTACTTAGCAACGTGGCTATCTGTTCATTTCTATAGTCAAGTTATCCCGTAGTACTACTTGGCTGCTGCCATAGCCACAAGCAACCTATTTGTGCAGCCGACAAATAAGCGTGTTCAAATAGGGATTGCTGCTTTCACGGTATTCACGGATTTCTTGTACGCGAATGAGCACATTATGGGGTATCTTGGTAAATGGAAAGTACGTGAGCGGGTATGTTATATGGATACATATCTACCGTAGCATCTTATCGAATTGATTTGCGAGCGAATTGAAATTACGTCTTCCGAAAAATGACAATTTTTGGAGAAAGGAGCTACTTGAATTTTTTTTTTTTTTTTTTTTTTTTTAAAGAACGTAAGGGCCGGAGTTAACTGATTTTTTGTGTACCATTATACCAGTCGGGTTGCTCATCGATCCTCTTTCTGTATTTTCCTCTACATTTGGTCCGCCATATAGCAATTACTTTTTTTACAACGATCCATCCTACAGCCATCACTCTTCTACTTGACTTTCCGCTCTCCTTTTCATTTTCGCTCTCCATTTTCCACACCACTCGACACCATCTCTCCATTCCTCTTTACCTTCGCTTCCTTTTCCACAATCCTCGTTACAGTCGCAGTCAGCGTACTTGCTATTCGAATAAAAAATGTTGGCTCGTATTTTCTCGCAGTCCCGGGTCTCCCGAGGGCCTCGGCCCTGCAAAAGCAAACCAGGGGCCAACGAACGCTCGAGAAAGTCCATCAGCAGCCGCTAGCTCCTGGCTTTTCTTATTCTTCCTTCTTCTGCTTATTTTCTCCTTTTTATTTATTTTTTTCCTTTCCTTACGACAGACAAGAGAGAAACGTGACCGCCGCCATTTCTCAGGCTGGAGACGCATTGTCGTCCAGCGGTGTTGAAAAGAGGATTGCTGACTATAATATATCTTATGGAATTGTCGAGCGATTCCTTACGGACGACCGCGAATCCGTTTTATTAACCAACACTTTGGTTAATCGCCACCCAATCATATTTCCATGCACGCACAACACCGCACGCACCTCACGCATCTCACGCACACTATACAGTTAGGCCACACGAACGCTCCGTTTCAACATTAGATTGGCGCGGTTCATTTTACGTCAAGTTTAATCTACAAAAGTCTTCCATTCTTTCCACGACGTGTATCGTCCGCGTTCGCTCGAATGCTGAGGCCGTAATAATTAATAACGCGTTGATGGCCGACAGAGACGTCAGGAAGCGTCAAAAGAAGAAGAAGCTTCGACGTCGAGGAGGCCGAGGAAATAAGTAGACAGGAAAGTCGCAGGATGGGCGTGAGATAATAAAACGAAGTAGAAACGAATTTGTCAAAGCGCGCGAAACGAGGAGAGACACTGAACGCGTGAATAAATGAAGCAAGTGGGAACGGAAAAAAAAAATAATGGAAAAAAAGAAGAATATCCCATAAGAATGGGAAACTGCGACTGTTCAGTCTAGACATTATCCGACCCCAACGAGGCGTCGCGTCTATTTTTTTCTTTTCTTTTTGCTCGAGCACGGCTCCAATCCGCCACAATTTTCGATAACGTCACACGCGTCTTCCTTTCGCTCCAGCAGTTTCTTCAGTATATCCCTTGCGAAATCTCGAAACGAAACAAACTCACGTCGTCTCGAAATGTCGATCCGAACGTCTGTGGAACGTCGAGCATGCAATTGCGTAATTCGATATACCACGTGTGCATGTAGTACGTAGCTCCGTAACAGCGATAATAATTTTTATAAGTCTAATCCAACAGTGGAACCTGCATCAGACGTGACGAGATGGGTCGAGGGAGAGAGGGAGAGAGAGAGAGAGAGAGAGAGAGAGAGAGAGAGAGAGAGAGAGAGAAGTAAGAAAAAGAAGGAGAGAGAATCAAAAATTCTTAAAAAAAAAAGGCGTGACGAGCGAACGTGCGCACGTTTGCGCGTGCGTGCGTGAGTGATTGTGGTGCACGTGTATGCTTGAGGTTGAAATAGGGATAAGATAGAAGCGAAGGGAAGAACGTGTGGAATATGGTTTTCTGACGCGATACACGTCGCGTCAATTAGATAAAGCAACATCTTCGTAAGTTTCGTACGCACCGTCTGCTCGAGTGTCCGTCTATGCGTGGCAAAAAAAAACGAAGTAAAAAAGAAATCGATTGATCCGAGATCGATCATATCGCGAGGTGAAGCCACGAGCTATGAGCTGTATGAGATGCGAGTACTACGATGTATACAGACATTAAACTATCGGTACATTACAACTTTGTTTTGTAAAAAAAAACAGTAAAAAAAGAAAAAAAAACAGATCCACGTGGTTCTTCGTTTCTCATTGTACCCGTAAAACAATCTCCTCCTCTTCCTGCGATATCCTTCCTTGTCATTCGGGCACGATAAGACTGTGTATCCGTCCATGGACCTAGGACGCCGATAGTCATTGAGGATGACATCGGCGAGAGGTCTTAGGCGATTCATTAAGATCGGTAAGTCTGAGTATAAAGGGGCTGCGATAAAAAGGGCTGAAAGGGTGAAACGGCAAGGAAAAAGGGAGAGGGTGATCATTTCATGAACGATAACGCGGTAGGGACAATAGAATTTGTGGAATAAGGAAAATCTTTCGAAGGACGCTGTCAGGCGATAATAAGCGATCAATAATCGGAGTAATAGTAGTGCTAAACGAGGAGAACGGAAGTACAGTGCGCCACGCAGCGAAACGAACGGAAATGAGAGAGGACGATGTGGAGGGTAGAGAAGGGAAAGAGAGAGAGAGAGAGAGAGAGAGAGATGCTGTAGGATTGGGTGTGTCTCGAAGCGATGGGGGATAAGTAACGGAAGTTCGAAATGTCGGTGAATTCAGGGTGAATTAAGGGGGAGTTCAAGGGAACTGAAACGAATAGCTGAACCGCCTGCAAGGAGACTGGAAATGGCAGCCCATTTCGAGAACAATTCCAGTACATTCCGTTTCCATTGGACTCAGTCTGGAGTCTATTCCAGAGGACGGCTGTCGCGGATGGTCGACGACTCGAACGGACGCGTCGCGACGCTACACGAGGTCGTCGGACGTCAGACGGAGAAACGAAATCAGCCGTCGTCGCGTCTGCTATTGCGTCCCTTAGACGTTGAAAATTCCGCACCTGAGATATCGAAAGTTCGCAGAGTAAATTAGACCTGGCAGGAAAGAGAGGACCAACTCCATTTCGAGTTTTAATGCAATTTCATCTCTCCTGGGTTTCCTTCGTCGTGGACTTTTCAACAAATTGAACGAATTTTCTTTGGGTTTTCTTCTTTTACAACAGTGGATATACTATAGATTACCCAATGAATTCCCAATGTCCGGAGTGGCTTCGATCCAAATTATTCGAGTCTAAGAAGAACGTGGCTGTCACGGATAATAATTTCCATTCGACCGAACTAATAATCACTAAAGCCCCGAGTCCCTTTGACTATCAAATATTCCTTCTCGATACGCATCTGAAGTATCCTCGGGCGAAAGAGGTGTTGAACTCGAAGAAAAAAAAAAAAAAAATCACTGGAAAAAGAACCGATCGATCGGATTGTCGAAGAGGAGCGATACAAGAGAGTCCAATATTTTGCATTCAGTGAACGGAACATTGTAAAGATACATATTAATACGATATCGAATGATTGATTCGCCCCGCAAGAAGGTCCTGGAGCGCGCATGCGCACCGCGCTGATGCCGTCACTCCTTCGCACACTCAACCCTCAACTCTCAACCTTCAACCCTCAACATTCACCACTCAACAGAGACCGTGGCTAAGCGCTGGTAACCGGCCTGATAGAATTCAGGAATAAACATCACACCAGAAGAAGAACGACCCTTGGATGACACCAGCGGCGGCACTTACTCCAAGATGGATGTATATTGAAAGACATAAATTTGTCGTAGAATTACGCAACGCAAGGGCATAAAAGAGCGAAGGAGCCAACATCAACAGGGCTATCTATGTATACCAGCAGCAACAGCACTTGAGCAGCTTCTGCCACTTGGTGAGGTTAAGGTTGCCGCCAACGCCTAGTCCACCTCCCTCAACATCCACGCTTCATATACATATAGTACACTATCCTCGAGCTATGTAACGTCTCATATTCGATCCAAGGGATTCGCTCGAGTGCCAACTGAGCGACGGAGCAGTGTTTCACGTAACGAGATACCACAGTGCATACACAGTGTACCATAATCACGCAGAGCTAAGCCATCTGTATATAAAGGGAGATGAGAGCTTAGTGAGATACTGGGATGAGCTCATTTGTTTTTAAGTATACAGCGTAATATTTCCGCTATGATTTGCCGGAAGTCTTATTACTGAGAAAGTAAAGGATATGGTGGCTGGAGGGTTTTCTTTGTTTGACGAGGGAGGAAGATTGCCGAGGAAAAAGATAAAACGGTGAGATTGAAAATCCGGTGCTAACTAGTGGTCTAGCTTTCAATCTCTAAAGCCTCTAACCCCTTTAGGCATTTAGGCATCTATATATAGTCTCGGTGAGACTTTCAGGCATCTCTTGGCCCCAGAGAATCGCGGCTACAGAGTCAGTCTGTAAAATAACTTGACCTGACCTTCAGTGAACCTAACCCAAACTAAGTCAAAAGAAACGAAATGAAAGCTAGCTAATCTCTTGCCTTCAATGAGTAGAATCCCAGCAGGATTCAGGGACGTCAGATAGCTCGGATTTTCCGGCTTGCACTATATCTTTCATGTATTTCGGATCCGCATTTATTTCGCCGGCCACGTGTCCCCTATGGACCAGATCCTCCATCAGCGACCCAACGAATTCTAATTTCACCTCAGTAAATTCGTCTGAATTTGCTCCCCAGAGAAAATTGAGTCTTGGCTCGAGAACGAGGGAGAAAGAGATAGTGAATTATAGGCAGTGTAAGAGAGAAAATCGAAGAAGAACGAATAAGAAGAAAAATAGAAGATTAATGCGCTTCGATGATTAACCAAGGGCAGTTAAATTGGTTGAGATGTCTTATGGGAAATGGAAAAATTCTGAAAACCATAATGACGGATGCGAAGGTAGATTCGTATCCATTTAGGATTGGTACAAGGGCCATTGGAGTTACTAGGGATGATTGGAGTGCCGACCGAGCCCGTTCGTGATTCATCTTAAAAGATTTGCTCTCGGGTAAGTAGGTTCCCTTAATCAAAAAAATAGAGGTTGGTTTCCTTTAAAACTTAAGAATTCGGCATTCAGGTAAAACTATCTTGTAAGCTGGCCCTTTGAGTAAAATTGTGCAACTTCAAAATAGCCAACTAGCATCGTGCGACTAAATTCAGGCCCATTCTCCATTATCTATTGCCTTAAAGGTAGGGAAGGACCCTAGAACTTTGGACAATTTCAACAGGCAGACGTCCGATAACGTGGAAATTGCCAAGCTGGCCTTTTCGCCAAAGCGAAAGGGTCTGCGCAAGATTACAGCCCAACCAACCAACCACCACGTCCTTCTGTGTCCTTTCCTCCGCTCTTACCTTTCCTATCATTTTACTTTCTTCCCGTATAGAAACCTTATCTCGGAGGGCGGGAGGCTAAATAAAATTCAAGCTCCTCGTCAGGGTGTCCCAATGTATTCTTAAAGTTTCTACTATGACGCTAATAATTGAAACGATGAAAGAAAAACCTATTCTACTAAAATAGCATACCTGCAAGAAGACATCGACCTGCGGAGTAAGAACCAAGAATAGCACGTAGGGTCACAGGCCTATCGAGAGCGGTTCAGCAGCTCGTGGGAGCACAGAAACCGGATGAGGGTAAATTTCATTTAAATTATGCAGCTTGAGCTTCAGCGGAAACAAGGTTACCGCTCGGAGATGTGAGATTTGCAACAACGATTCCGTAATCCCAGCTTGTAGGAGCAATCAGACTTGGCTTTGACGAAGGACGCATGGAGATATTACGGCAGCTGCCTATATCAACAATTTTCGAGGTTGCGCAGAAATATTCTGTGAACCGTGATCCTCGTCCGATTAAATTCGGAAAACTGTTCTTTAGAAAATGAAGGGACGTAGTTTTGGCTTATTTTTATAATACTTTAAGATACAGATTATTTATGCAGAACATAAAATAAATCATTAAAACATATCGATCTACTAGTGTGTATATATATATATAAAGCCAACTGCCTTAATACCAGCTGCTGACGTAATGTCTCTCAGCTTGATGGAGAATTGCTCCTCCAATTGGACAACTGTTTCGCAGACAAGGGAGACGCACAACCACCAAACCGTATACCCTTACGAAATTGCTAGTCGTTCGAGCGACCTACTCCTACAGCTAACACTCTGTCTGCAATTCTAGCTTGAACCCCTACACGTATGTGGAATTAGAGATTCATAACGCGTCCGTAGCCAATTTCGAAACTCCACCACCAATGCTCAACACTCACCCACCTTCTCGTACCTCATCTACAAGATCCACAAACTTCGTCCTACAATCAGCCACGATTTCACGTAGCACCAAGCAGTATCTGATTCGAAGTACGTCAACAAAATGATACTAATACCTTCGGAAGCATCTACGAGAATTTACCTACTTAGGGATACGTAGAAACTATGGAAACTTGTTGGAAACTTTTCACTATATATTCATAGTGGAGACGATCTATCAGATTCTATCAGTGTCTATCGGCAAGAAACGGTTAGGAAGTTTCGAACGGAGGTGAAAGGATGAACCGGAAATGGAATATTCCAAATTTAAAGTAGAGGATAACGTTATGGCATTTCATAAGGCCGACCACGTTTCCGAAGTAAAACAATGAGCTTTAGAAAGTTCCAACGAGAAAATTAAATTCTCGCCTTTCCTAATTATTTTATCGAGTGATAGAGGCGATACGTGCTCTGCCTAAAGTTCGCTTCTTTTTGATGTGATCCCATGTCGTGGTATAACGTGTTCCGATAATTCTTATCCAGGCCACTGCAGCAGGAGGCCAATAACAATAGCGGTTTAACTCGATATTCTTATCGTTATTTCGCTTTAGTATTTTTATAGGCGGGATATATTGCCTTAGATACAATCTGTCTGTCTTTATTTCCTTTCCACTGACCGAGGAAACAACGTTCTCTTTTAAGAAGACAATGGTCTACATCCAGCTTGGTTTTCTCCTTTATTCTAGCTTTAATACAAATGATCTAAATGCTTGGGCTAATTAGCGACGGCTTTCCACGAGACGGTCGCGGTGTGCTAAGTGGTCAAGATGCTTAGTGAGATATTGAAAAGATAGGGAGGATTCTTAGGGACATAAAAGAGGACACAATTAGCGAGGGATAAGAAAACTAAGAAGAAACCCAAGAGCGGCAAACTAATGGTGAACTAATTGTTTTCAATCTGTTTACACAGCGTCCTTGTGAGACGAGCGAACCGAGCTCTGTCGCGAATCATCATTCTTCTTCCCGCAACACAATGGACCCTACGCTTCCCCAAGAACCGTCCAAACGATGTTTTTTATCATTCTACGTCATTCGCTTTAATTAATTATTCTTAATCTACGCTCCTGACGTGTATTTTCTTTCAGCGCCGTATCAATGTTTCTAGGCAGTTTTTTATCTGGGCTTTTTCAGAAGTAGATAAAAACTTATATTAAAACATTTTGTTCCAGATTGATATGGTATTCGTAAAAAAAAGATTTTATATATGAAATTATGGATATTTACAATCAGTGAACCGCATCGATGTTCTTCTTCTTTTTCTTCATTTTTAACGGCATTGGTCCTGGCATCTTGAAAACGGTACTGTAAGAAATATTTTTTTTTGTGAATGTCAAATATGAGTATTTTCTTATGTATAATGAAAGTTGTGCTTACTGGCATGTTGTACAAATTGGACTGAATTTACAGAAAACTGAAAGACAAATATTTTCATTCACGACGTTACTTATGCAAGATAGTATTTTCATTTCATTATACGAAAGTGACTGTTCTTACTGGAAAGACACACGGAACACACATATCCAATGTCGACGAGTTCTTGGTGGCAAAAACAGGCTGCCCTATAGTCTACCTTCACAGGTGGGGGTAGAACAAGTTTCGAACGAATACTGGGATCCGGTAGAAAAACCCACTGAATCAGCAAAGAATGAAAGAGATGCTTAATACCTTGCGATATGAAACTTCACAAAAAATTTGCATTTTAAAGTTACCAATAAGTATTGTAATAATCCTGACAGCTGCGCAACCTTCAAGTAATTACCACCAGTGATGTCACAGCCTTGCTGTAGTAAGGTTAGTTCCTGATCCAAACTACATACATCCAGTATAAGACCCTGGACATGATGAAAGGAAAATATGAGTACTATTAAAAATATAACTGTTTAGTGCAAAACTTAAAAATATGAAAAATTAACCAAACAATTAGTTCAACGTACCATTTTCTGTGCTGTGAAAAATACATTCATATAGTTCATATACTGTGAGGCAGAATCATTGCTTGCTGTGATAACTAGAATTCGTGAATTCAGTTTTTCTCCAGCTACCTTCTCACGTTCTAACCTTGATACATAACAAAGTGCCATGGAAAGAGCACCAGCTATCAAACTCTCAGAATTGAGAGGTCTGTCTGTACGAATTTCACTAATAGCTTCCTGCAGCCTTTGTCTGACTGATCGTTCCACCAATGTAAACCTTTCATACTGGCCATCGATTTGACGTACCTCAGAATGTTTCTCATCCGGATACAAAAACAAGGATCCGTGAGCATGACATGCCATTACAGCCAATTGATTATTAGACTTTTGCATAAGGTGAGCATTAGCAAACACAATTGTAGAATCCAAGCATTGTGTAAGAACCTTCGTTTCCTGACGCACAATTCTTTGAGATAAATTGACGTCTAATATTATAATTAATAAACTTTTGTCCACCTCTATATTAAAAAACAAAATACAATGTAATTCAATATGCAATAATCCATCATTATTTATATAAAAGAAAAACCTTGTGATACATACCACTTGCCATGTTTACAACCAACGATCACTGCCGGCGTGAATTGTAAACAGCTGATTTATGAACTATGCTGTACTCTGCTGAACGCTACCAAAAGCTGTTGGATACGCAAAGGGTAAATTTGTCCACTTCCATAACATCCTATTCGATTTTGCTCTCAGGTTCGTGTCCGGACTAAAATATGGGCGCAGCTGTTTTAATTTGCAATACGAAATTGAGAAAAGTAAAACTATTTGAAAGTTCCATTAATTTCTATACCAAATAATCATTAATCAATAATCGAAGATATAATCAATATAATTTTATTTTATTCAAATAACAATGTAATAAGAGTCTTATCCTCGTATCTGGTAAATATGTAAATATATATATGTGTATATATATATATTATAGCTCAAATATGCCCATCATTACATCAGCAATGAAAATGGTTCTTGTTTAGAAACGTATCGATAGTTCGAAGGCATTTAAAATCAAAGAATCGACTAATTGATCTCGATTGAGGAGTTTTGGAGTAATTCAAAATTATTCTATAGATCTCTTATGCGATCGTAAGATTGCAATAAAAAATCATTCGACTGAATACGCGTTTGTAGATTAATTGCAATCATTGAACTTTGTTAATTGCAAGATTAATAAACCGCTTATTCAGCTCAAGATATAACATTATCTACGTAAAGTTTGCGCGCGATAATCGACCTTATTATATATTTGGAAAATAATTTTAACTGAAAATTATTTGCCGATTTACGTCTTTCCAAATCTGTTATGCAAGAGATATATGAATTTTCAAAATTAGAAAGAAGGTAAACGTGTATCTAAAACATAAAGAACAAAGAAGATAGCATTCTAATGACTAAGGACATTGAATTTGTTTGATAAGGATAAATTTAACAGATCAAATTTTACAAAAAAAAAAAATGATTTTCTTAAAGTAACCGCAACAGCTTACTTGCATAGTACTTGACGTACACTTTTTTTTTCTCGAACTGAACTCCAACTTAAAATGTTATATTCAAAATACACAAGTATTTCTTTCAGCAGTTTGACATGCATTAATTCATCAATTCACTTTACGGCTTCATTTTTCTGAGCTAATTCAAATCTGAGGATGCTTCATATTTCAATGGTAGTATGATAGAAATATATGACGGACGATTTCTAGAGTACAGGGGAAAGAAAGAAAAAGGGGAAATCCTGTGCTCGGTGTCCATGATGCGTGAAACTCCACAGGCCTAGACTTGTATCTATATTGGTTTCTTATCAACAAGTTGAGGAATTTGCTGCTATAAGTTTTGCTTGGGAAATCGTATCGCAATCAGAAGTTTACATGCGAATTCGTTCAATTGGAAGCCGTAGCGGTGGCATTGGGAGTAGGAGTAGCTGCTGCCGCGGGTTCTTCTGTTACTATACGACGGTTTTTCTTAATTCTCTTCCATTCTCCATTCGTATAGTTCATTTGGAAGTGAGTCTCTACAAGCATGGCAACGACGGAACCATCTGGCTGTGTCACCTCTTCAACGTTCTCCGAAAGCATCACTGTTACTATATTACCCAGCTTAGGGCAAGGATTATCTGCATAAATAAAAAGAAATCATTTACATTGTTTCATTAAAAAATTAGACAGTATTGTAAAAAAAATCTGCTAACCTCTGGAACCAGCCATGAAGCCCAAAATAAGTGCTTTTTCGGGTCTCGTCACCTTGTTAGCTAATTTAAACATTTCTTGTGCTTCCAACATTTGTTCTCTCTGTAAAATTTATATAAAATAAATAATGTTTGATTTACAGCATTTCAAATTTTAGAGAAAAATATTCGTGAATTATTTAACTACCGTGAGCGATAGGCCCTTTCGTGTATTCGCAGCAGCATTTGCCGGTTGTGCAGTTGTCTGAATGCGAATCTGTGTAACTGTTTGCGCCGGCCTAACCGTCTGTACGCCAACCGGTGTATTTTCGACGTTCGTTGGAGCCACTGGTGCTGCAAGTGGTGGAGGCGTGGCGATTGGTGTAATAGGTGCAGTCGGTGGTGTAGCTGCATGAGAAATAATCTAATTCAAATACATCTGTAAAGTTATTACAATTATTAAGTTTTGCGCTATTGACTTACGCGTTGGTAGGGTAACCGTCGAGGGGATGCCTGTAGTTGGCGTCGTCGGCGTAGTGTACGGCTGAGTCGGTGTTGTTGTAGTAACGGGTGTCACTGGTGGATTTATAGGTGCTAATCCTTGAGCATACTCTGGAGTCGTTGGAGTCTCTGATGTAGTTGCTGCAACTGTAGCAGCAGCGGCCGCTGCTGCTTGGGCTTCTGCAACCTTCTTTTGTTGCTCTTCTAATTCCATCATACGTTTTCGTTTTTTAGCCTGTGCATATCCCAGCGGCTGCTCGTTGATATCTAGCAGCTTTATACCACCATCCTTTCGAATGCGACTACTTATGGGTGTTCGAGAAGACATTGAAGGACTTGTTAAAGATGGTGAACGGAAACCACTTGTTGGAACTCTACTAGGGATACCCTTAAGCGGTGCTGTAAATAAATGAAAAATACATTGCATAAGCATTTGGCTGCTAGCTTAGTCATTTAATTAATTTTGTTTTCAAACTGCTTACTTGTGTCGGTCATTTTCCTTGGCATTCCTCTGCTTCTCACAGGTACAGTTGGTGCTGTGCTCTTTTTTAGATTACTCGCAGCATCTGCACTTTTTTGCATCAATTCTGCACGAAGTGCGGCACTTTTTGGTTTCCTCTTCAATGTAAAATGTTTTGTAAGAGCTGGTTGCTGACCAACGACAGAGGTGAGTGCAGTTTTATTGAGGTAGTGACATTCCAATGGTAACATTGCTGGATCATTTTGCTTCTTGAGAAGTTTCCGTAGATCGTTAACCAATTCTCCAAATATAGGTCGATGTTCATCAAGATCAGTAATATCTGTGTTCAAAGAACCTGATGATGGGAAAGTTTTCATCGCTTCGGATAACATTGATACCCATAATTCACTGTCCAAAGATGCCACTTCAATAATTTCTTCCAGTTCAACACGCCACTGAAACAATATACAAAAATAAAGTTATGATTAAATGTAACAGATATACTCATGCCAAATCACTTAAAAAAGATAACACCACATTTTTCACTTGGAATCTCAAAATTTTCGCCAACTGAAAACACCATATGACAACTGTCAAATCTAACTGTTACGATTAAGTTTAATAGTTCTTAACAGTAGAACTATACATATGTATAGGTATTACAGTACATTCAGAAAACATCAAGCGCACAAATAAAATTACATGGCAGGTTGCGCATCGGCGAATAGTAATAATTTTTCAATTACTTTTAAAAGAAATCAAAAAACAAGAAATACACGCACAAAGTAAGAATCAACAAGAGCAATCACTATAAAGCAAACTTCATAAAAGGTTAGAAGATATTTGAATAGAGCATCTAGGTACCTCTTCAACATTCCGCCTCGGTATGTGGAAGAAAGAAAGAAGTAATTTTAGTTTCACTTGAGTCTGTAGATCTGGAAAACAGTCCTTGATGTTCCGCAGCACTTCGGCGTTCAGCTGTGAGCAAATTGAACTACCAGTCCAGCTATCGTTTGACGTTCCAAGCTTGTTATGCAGCCACAACGACGTATCACTGTCCCTCACATTCGCCATATTGGAGTCGTATGAGTAGCGCAGCGATGAATCTTCATCGGAGGGAGCCACGTGCTGTTCCCGCCGTTATGGTATAGTGAATATAGTATACAGAGATGAGTGGGGAGAAGCACAACGCAAAGATCAGTAGGGAGATGCACAACGCTACGATTTTCGGCGATACAAAAATCGTGGCGCTAAATCATAGCGGCGAATCCGGAAGTAGGATTTCGTGATCATCGCCTCTGTCGATGTTACAGATTTCGCGTAGCCGCGCGGGTCATGATCATCGCTTCAGCCGATATTGCAATCAGCGAGAACACGAATAGATTGTTCTTGGCGGGGAAAAAAGTTGCCGCTCCTCGCAAATCGTTCTCGACATTCCAGAAACTTATATAACCCACACATAGTAATGTTTTTAAGCTGCGATTATTTAAACATGTGGCGGCTTCTCTGGTTTTTCACTGAAACTACTTACACAGAATGACAGTACAATATTACCAAGCATTATAGTGTATAGTTCGTTCGAAGTAATTCTTCAAGGAACTTACAAATTGTTATCACGTATTTCGATGTCGAGAAGGTTCTTACATGTCTGCTGCTATTAGATAGTTACGAGCCAGGACTTGTCACAATTAGTTTGATTGCAAGTGTGTGTGGAATTGCATTGGATTGCAGTTTGACAATTAACTATTTCATTACACTGTGGCTTGATTTAGTTTATGTGTGTATGTTAGTGAATATTTCGTTGTACAGAAGTTTATTTGTACGCTATGGAGAAGAAATCAGAAATAAAAACGCCTACTAACGAAGAGGTTATTGATGAACTAACTAAAGATTTGAAAGACTCTTGTATTAGGGATAGTTCAAAAGGTTTGAGTGAAGAAAATGAAAATAAATGCGCTGTATCAGATGATCCCTGGGATAATATTGGCAAGGAATTGGGTGATGAAGCACAGGATGATAGTAAAGCTTGTCTTACTGAGCTCCCAGAAGATTTTGTTGACGAAGAGGCTTTAAAGGACAGAGAAGTTAATCTTAATGAAGATGATGCCAAGGTTGATATTTATTCCATGTGATTAATAGTATGATATATTCTTTATTTTGGATCGAATTTTAATTTTTTTTGAAGATCATCTATACAGTGCCTCAAGATGTTATTGTTCTTTAGAAAATGAGGATCGATGCAGAGGCATTGAAGAATGAAGGTAATACAAAGTTCAAAAATGGAGAATACAAGGAGGCAGTGATAATTTACACTAGAGGTATTCAGACATGTCCCTTGACATTTGATAAGGACAGAGCAATTTTGTATGCAAACAGAGCTGCAGCAAAGTCAAAATATATGGTAATGACAACAATATGATTTTACTTTTAAATAAATACAGAAATAAAACAATTTTCAATAAATTTTTATACAGTCCTTATATTGAATTAAATTTTTAGGTGGATAAAGATTCAGCTATTGCAGATTGTACAAAAGCTATTGAGTTAAATCCAAACTACGTAAAAGCGTACTCGAGGCGAGCTAGACTCTATGAAGAATCTGACAAACTAGATGAGGCTCTGGCAGATTATAATAAAGTTTTGACTTTTGATCCAACTGATTCCGATGCGAATTATGCCATTAGAGTAAGTAGAACTCATACATAAAAAATATTTATTGTGTATCAATACTTTTAAAGATACTGTTTTGCAGAGATTACCACCACTCATACAAGAAAAGAATGAAAAGCTAAAAACAGAGATGCTTGGAAAGTTAAAAGAACTGGGGAACATGGTTTTGAGACCATTTGGTCTATCAACTGAAAACTTTGAATTACAGAAGGATCCAAACAGTGGTGGTTACTCTGTAAAATTCAATCAAAATTCAAGCTAATGAAGATTTCGGCAATGAATATCTATTCTTGATTAACCTTATTACAAATCTGCAATTACTTAGGCATTATGAATATTTCTGCATTATGAACTTCTATGTTACATAATAAAAAGTATATATTAGATCTTAGTCTATTGTAACTTCACACAATCTTCTCTTTATATGACATGACTATATAAAACTGTAAATAAATTACAAATTTCATTTCAAAATATATGACTTGAAGTTGTAGAATCAGTCTATAAGATTCTGTATTCCGACGTTTTATTCCCATACGTCAAAATTAGTGAAAATTTAACCACAAAATATAAATCAAAATACATCACCTGCTGCCAATCCAAATGGAAAACTTCATACCATACGAGAAACGGTGAGTCGATCTAAAAGATTAGCATAAACAAGAACGTTGGAGTAGGGCTTGTTAGACCCATGAACAATAGCAATGGGTATAACTGGTTAGTTTTGCAATACCCAGTGCAATGATAGTGGTAAAGCAGCTACCTACTTGGATCATGAGTGAAAGGAGTGTACGGCGATCAATGACATAAACTGAATGAAACAGAATAATAAATGCATATGTGGATATGGTTCTCATAAAATATAAATTGACACATGCCATCCAATTCTCTCATAACACCCAATTCATTGAGACATTTCTTATTTTTCGAATTTTCAGACCTTTGTCTGGTAGCATCTTTGACTAATTAGGAGTGTAAAATAAGAGAAGTAGCCAAAATTCGAAGCTCGATGCTGGACGTTTTGAACGTCGTGTAGGTGATTGCAAAGAGACGTGCCAAGGGTTGATTTTATCACTCTGGTTTATCTTCGATTGCGCAAGCGTCCTTATTGAAACTACGACCGACAGCACCATTATTCGCGGAATAACGTAGCACTTCGTGTCGAGTAAAGTTTCGTTCGTGATAGAAGAACTTTGGGGAAGTCGAGCTTCAACAGTTTCCTGGAGTAAAGAGAAATAGCTGGCAGCGTTAGGGAATTATCGATCGTCTTTACAAAAGAGGCTTGAGATTTCGTTACACGTCACACACCAAGAGCTGCGAAATTCGCGAGTGAACAAGTACGGTAAGCGTTGAGCATTTTCATAGGCAAGGGGTGCTGTTGCTGCTTATTATTATTACGATATTGGTACTGTTTCTGGTGTTTCAATGGTGTAGTGCGAAATGCCAGCGAGTGTCGAGTCGAAGGGGTGAGATATTAAATTTATTCTGAGACTTTTGGCAAGGGTGGTGCTAAATTTGAAGGTGAGTGCTTTGTGCTAGGGACACTTTATATAACAATTTCATTTCATTTATTTACGAAAGAGTTAAGTGAAAATATTAATCAATAAAGCTATCGACTTATGGTATCATAGTAATTATGACTGGTGAAATTTCCGTCAACTCGTTGAATGAATTGAACGTTACTTATTTTTCTTCGTTCAAATAATTTCATAATTGCAGCTGGCTTGGATATATTTGGATGTGATTTTACTTATTTAACACGTTGATTACCATGGTTGATCCCGTGACCGGCGTTAGTATATTTTTTAAAATTATTATAATAAGATAAATATTATTGATTAAAAAATTTGAAGTCCCGGGTGACCAACTAGCAAGATAAGTGTACTATTGATAGGGATATGACGTTATTTAACCATAGTATTCAGTTTTATCATTACATGTTTGGAATTATAAAAATCTCATTATATAACATTAAGGGCAAAATATATAACAATTTCATGACAGTCAACGTCTTAATCACTGATTTCTACTACAGTTGAAATAAACAAGATATTTAAATCATTATTGATCTTGATGCATACGCGACTCGCTCATGAAATCTCTTCATAATTTACTTGAAATTAATCATTCACTGTGCATAGAATTATCAGTAGCCAAACGTAAATACTGCCTGACAGTACTAATAAAGTACGATTCTACTTACATTACGAAATTACAGGGTTAATCTTATATAAAAAATTGATTCACCCGACATTTTCATAAAGAATAAGATTAAATCATTGAAATAAAATTCTTTCTATTAATAACACAATGATATCATTTTTCTTATAATTCCAATTGGTTTTTCAAGCTACTTTCTCGGATGAAATATACACAATTTACAGTAGAAAGAAAAAAGAAAGACATAATTTCCATCGAATGCGAAATCACACATGACGTTCATATTCATTGTAATATATAATTCTCATTTACATATCATCAGTATAACAGCTTTTATGAAAATATGTGGCGAAAATTATAACGACTAATATAAGCAGTACTTACCTACATAAAAAATCTACCATAACAATGTGAACAATGAAAAAAAAGACGGAATCGATTGAGTAGGTTAAACCAGAGATATTGAATTTTGTATTTAGGAAAGTGTAGCATTTTCTCGAATTTTATTGAAATTTCTGTTTAATATAGTTAATTGAAAAAAATTTTTTCACCAAAATCCCGATATAGGTGTCGGCTAATTTGATGAGGAGATGTTATAAAAAAAAATTCAGAGCATTTAAAAATTCGAAAACTTTTTTTTTTACAAATCCGTACGATTTATAAAAGAATGCCTCATATGTGTCATACTACAAATATATCTAAGTAGGTTTATTTACTGCTTTATTAAATATAAAAATGTTAAAGGTTGCATTTCAAAAAAGAAACGTAAGGTTTTCATTCCTGCCCCCTCCCCCTTCTTCCCCCTTTCTCCCCCTGAATTCATGCCTTTTACCACTGGTCGGTGGCCCCACAAGACAAACCTTCGAAGGCAATAACAGGATGACCTTTTCCGTATCTGCTCTATCCATCCCTAAGTGCAGATCAGATTTACCGATAAAAGCCACTCCCCCTCATAAAAGCTTTACCGAGCTCCTTAGATTAAGGCATATCGTTCAAAGTATTCTTTGAACATAAAACGTAAAGAGTATACTGAGATAGAAAAATGTACTTTGAAAACTCAGGTGAATAGACCGGGCCCAGATGAATTATCTAGCCAAGATAAATATCGCTGGTGGAGAAAAGGGAAGGCATAAAAATCGATCGAGCTGGAGAAATCTGTTATAATAAACTAAAACTAATTAGAGTTCATCCCTGTGTTTAAAAATAATCTACAACGTCTCAAGAATGAGACAAAAGTAGAAAAGTCGAAGCTGTGAAAATTACATAAAGAGCGAAGCAGCGAACCTGCCAAGAAGGAAAGCTTTTGCAAGACGCCATTTCCAGATCGATCCAACAACTTTTAGCATGGTTTTCTGGGTCAGGGTGAACAGTGGAAGACTCTCAGTTCGTTCAGTATATCGTGGGGAAATATCTCAAGGAAAATTCCGTGGGTGTAAAATCCATCTTAACCCGTTCGCTCGTAACCTCTTCCACACAGAGAAGCGGGCGACTATCTGTCTAACAGTTGATATCAGCCGAGTTCAGTTTGTGCGTAATTTACGCATGCGATTCGCTAGTCTCGAGGATCGATAGACTTGCGCGTGGTAGTCGGGTTTTATCGCGCGGCTCCACGGCCTGCACGCTTGCCGGATTACATTAGGTTTTTTGGTGTTCTTGGAATTGTCCCTAATTAAGATTGATAAAACTATCAGATACTTTGTACGAGTGTTTTATAGTAGTTAAAAGTGATAAATTAGGTACCATATATACATCGAAGATCCGATCGATCTTTATTAATTGATCGTGCTTCTTCTTGAATATGGTTAGTGAATTTATTAGTATTACATGAGATACGCTACTTGATATTTTATTGTACGGGAACTTGAGATAGTCTCAAGTGGTCGTTACGTGCTGATGGAGAAGGAGGCTATTTGGAGTATGAGAATATTTTGCAATTTTTCTAACTTCCGCTTTCTTGTTACTTATTTACTTAGACGGAGATCATGAGGAGCCGTGCGCGTCGCTTGACGCGCCGAGAGAAGTGGCCGCTTCACGTGGGATTATTTTTACTTTACATTCTGGTGCAGCTGGTTACTTCCGTCTCCATCACATCGACGATCAGTAATGAACCGTCCACTATGACGATACTGGAAACCAGTACGATTCCGGACCCATCGTCTACGAGCGCACCTAAAACTGAATTAGCAAATAAAAACGTGGTTTCTGATAAGAAGAAGGATTTGGAAAATCCTGCACTGAAATTACCAGATGAAACGTCCGCGTCGAATACGAAAGGAAAGGAAAACGAGAGGAATGGAAATGATGAGAAACAAATAGCGAATCCAGTTAAAAATAGTCCGAAACTTAGCAACGAAATTATTCCTAGTACCACTGTGAGTAATGAGAATTATTTTTAGTGGATATAAGATATTAATGAGGAGATCATTATTTTTTCAGAGCACTCCCTTTCACACGACGACTCTTACGCATCACGCGCGAGCTACCTTGAGACCAATGCGTGAAAATTGTACACCACCTGCTATAGAGCAATTCCCACGACCCCTCATGGGACCCACTGCAAGAAAAAATGGTGGCTTGATCATTCATATCCTTGTAGCCATCTACACCTTCTTAGGTTTGGCTATAGTCTGTGATGACTATTTTATTTCGAGTCTGGATAGAATTTGCGAGGGTATGATATCACTTTGAAGGGAGACTGACTGAACTTTTTATAAAAATACTAATTCTATCTTTACTTGTAGAATTGAGATTATCTCCCGACGTAGCTGGAGCTACTTTCATGGCCGCTGGATCTTCTGCGCCTGAATTAGCAACTGTCGTAATCGGTGTATTCTTTGCCCAGGACGATATTGGCGTAAGTATATATCTATAGCTAGATTCGTTCTAGGAATTACTAGTTAGATGCAAAATGGACTCTTATTGAAATTCAATACATTCTGGCAGGTTAGTGGAGTGATTGGTAGTGCGGTCTTTAATATTATGTTCGTGATCTCGGTCTGCGGTCTCTGCTCAGGAACAGTATCTAAACTGAACTGGTGGCCTCTGTGTCGAGATTGTTTCTTTTACGCCATCTCCATTCTGATTATGCTGGGAACAATCTACAACAAGACCATATCTTGGTAAGATTCCGTAAACATATAAATTGCTGACAAACGATTCATTAATTGGATATTGAAAAGGAAATCAAGTTAACAAAACGTATCCTTATCTTTTACAGGCCAGAGGCTCTTTTCATGCTGATAATGTACGCTGTATATTGCGTGGTCTTATCGTTTAACGAGAGACTTGAACGCTGGGCAAAATCTTTGAATATTTCATTTTTACCCAAGGATGATGATCCTGCCGAAGAGAGTGCTCTCGTTAGTTATAGATCATTACAGGAAGACAGACTCTCCTACACAGGACCAAACTCTCCACTGACCGATCAAGTAAAGAGTCAAGAAGGTTGGCAGAAGTCATACAAAACTTGATGTACAATTTTATTTGTTAAAGAGACGACTCGTTCTTGATTAATTTATTGCACAACAGGTAATGGATTCCAAGAACCTCCTAGTGAGCGACCAGTAAAACAGCCACAATATTACAAAGCTAAGGAACCTGATCCAAATGAAGTTTCGCCACTGGTGATGCCTGTGGATGCTGGGAGGTGGGCAAAGTTTTCCTGGGGTCTTGTTTATCCTATACATTACATGTGTCGAGCTACGATGCCAGATTGCAGACAGGAAAAGTGGAAGAGATGGTATCCCTTCACCTTCTGCGTTTCTATGGTCTGGATTAGTTTTTACAGCTACTTTATGGTCTGGATGATTACTATAATAGGTAAGAATTATTAGATGATACAATTGTTATGGTTCATATTTACCATTGCTTCTACTTGAATCGCCAGGAAGTACTCTTGGCATACCCGACACGGTTATGGGTCTGACATTCGTAGCTGCTGGAGTCAGTGTTCCGGATGCCTTGTCGTCATTGGCAGTCATCAAAGAGGGGCTAGGTGACATGGCTGTGAGCAACGCTGTCGGAAGTAATGTCTTCGACATTTTGGTCTGTCTGGGCCTACCGTGGTTTATACAAACTGCGATGATTATGCCAGGATCACATGTCAATGTTAACAGCAAAGGTGGTCCATTTAATTTCAATTAATCTATCGATATCTTTCAATCAAGCTTTCCCTAATCAAATGATTCTCATGCTCAGGTCTCATTTACTCAACTATATCCTTATTATCAACCGTGATATTCTTGTTGCTGGCGACGCATTTCAACGGGTGGAAACTGGACCGCAGATATGGAGTCATCCTTATGATTTGGTACCTCGTTTTTATCGCGTTCGCTATTTTCTACGAGATGTACGTCTTCGGTAAGATGAATACACCATGTCCGAGTCCGTTTTAAGAGACGATTCACATCATTCTCGATCTTGATTCTGATCCTGATCTTGAACCTCAGGGAGAGAACCTTGAGATCCAATGTTCATTTGAGATCCTCACTAAGTTTTGGTATGATAGCGCTTGTACGTATGGTATGCTTCCATATAATTTTTATTCCCCTATTGAATACATCAACTGTCATAAGAGTAAAGAACCAAACAGCAAGAGAAAAGAAATGAGAGTTTTCACATTGGAATTGACATTCATTATAAAAAACAAAATAATCTGCGTTAAAAACCGAGTAATAGGAATTGAGAGAAGCAAGGAAAGAAGGATAGAAATGCAAACTAACTTCAACGTGGAATTCCGCGTCTCCTAAGATGAGTCTGAACGGGATTCCGCAAGATTATCGAGATCACAGACACGTGAGGCGAAATTAATATAGTGATTATAACGACCAGAGCCGACGTCATGTTTTGTTTAGATGTATCAAAGCGCCACGGAAGGATTAGCGTAATCTAGGTCTTAAGTCGCTAAGAAATGATAATACTCGAAGAGACAATATGAATAACAGTATTATTATGTACGTCATACGTTGTTATATTTAATACGCAATTTAACGAAACGGTCCTATAAGCCGGCTAACATTCAGCAGGCATATTTCCTTTGTTAGTTGGCTAAATAGGTGTGCATACGAGGAACAGAGAGGTCAAGCAGGGAAAGAGAAAACGGAATATGTATAGTTAGATTGAAAAAGATAGAGGATTAATAAGGAATGAGCTCAGAATGAAGAGATCAGATCACATAGCGGAGATAGGTAATGACGAATAGTCAATAATCTATAGAAGATGCACATATCCAAGTTACGCAGGAGTCACATAGAGGTTTGACCCTTACTGGTCCATTGATAGATGCAATGGGCCAGTAAGGCCCAATCACTGGCAGACTCTAATGCGTTTCTTGGATACGTTGTCACAAAAGAAACATCGAAGGGCATAGCCCTAAATAGTTTGGCGTTCCATATATGATTCACATGTTTCGCACATACGAGAACGACGATATTAAACAACGTTAAGGAATAGTTGATCTTAATAATAAATACGAAGTAGCTCAGTGCCGTTTATATATTTATAACGATCATTAGCCGTTCACATGAAAAGAAGGGGCGTATCGGTGGGTAGCCATTACTGTCTTTTACTTCATTCTTTTCCCATGGTTATCTTTTATCTCAGTTCCTTCGTATTTTATCGTTCTCTTCTCATTGCTTCTAATCTATTGTGATTAATTTATGTATACATATACACATATTTTAATCTTCTTTCTATATCTCACTATTACGTCCGAATTCAAATCACAAATATATGTCCATATTGTATACGTAATCACGTATGAGTGTGATATCTGCATGTAACAAAAAAAAGTAATTGCAATGAAACTGAAGGAGGGTGTTTAGGAATTTAGAGCGCGTGGACGCGAATAAAAAGAGATAATGGACAGAGGGAAAAAGCTAAGAACTGACTAAAGAGTAGGGAATGTCTGAGAATGAAACGAAGCTCTCGATCGAAGCAAAAAGGCTCCTTGTGAGTCGTGCGAGATACGCAATACAGAGCAAAAAAAAATGACAATAAATGACGCAGCCTTATCCGATGAAAGTATTTATCGATCGTGCTGCGCGTTCCTTGAGACTGCCGGAGTGTCCTCAAGTTGATTACGAAGAAGATGGATATTGGAGGGATCAGGAAATGTGCTACGAAAAAAGACACGAGGGATGTTATCTACGCCATGATGTTATCTGTAATTAGTGTCAATAATTAAGGATCTTTTGACGGTTCGTCGCGAGCTCCGGCGAGATCGTTATTCAATCTGGATCTCGATTACTCGCCCGGTATCCCATGGTGTTTTGTGATGTTCGATTGTGTCCGATGCTGTCGAGTGGTGTTTTGCCAACGAGTCCTTGAGCTGAGAGAGGGGGGGGGGGGGG
>NW_014333091.1:351286-392083 GCF_000341935.2 Cephus cinctus | reverse complement strand
GGGGGGGGGGGAGGAGAGAATAGAGCGGAGCAAATGCCGGCCGTGATTCACATTCGCGCAAAAGCAATCCGCCTGGATCGATGGGGGCGGTGATCCTGAGGATCCAGAGGGTCTTAAGGATCCCAAGGATCGCGCAGCCGTTTTAAAGATATTAGTGCAGTTTAGGTC
Source organism: Cephus cinctus (assembly GCF_000341935.2). NCBI lineage: Eukaryota > Metazoa > Arthropoda > Insecta > Hymenoptera > Cephidae > Cephus > Cephus cinctus. Next base: position 391,915 of record NW_014333091.1, on the reverse strand, counting down.
GTTAATCGTAACGTGTTTGACGTGTTGATTATTATGTTAATTCTTAGAAATATATATATATATATATATATACACATAGGAAGATCTATACATGGATTATATAGAAATATATCATATTGTGCAATGGTGGATGATACGGTAGGATGAGGAGGGACAATGAAATTTAATTTGATCCTGAAAATATTTATCTGGTTGGTTAAAACTCGTTTGAGATAACTCTTGTATTGTTAATCATTTATATTTAATGTCTCTGCTATGTCCTACATTTTATTTTGACGCCATTGTGGCTTTCGGCATGACCAGCCTCGATCGACAGATTTTCATTGTATTTACGCGGACCAGTTCACCGACAATGGCTAATTACGTTTGACATGTCGATAATATATATCGGTGATTCTCTTGTAAGAGAGACACTCGAATATTATCGTATACATATACACGAAAGTTATAGCAAACGAAGAATAGATGAATATTCGAGGTCTCGTCCAATGGCTTGATTGCGCCTAAAAAAGAATGTTTTACTTTTAGCAATATGAATAATTAGATCGATAGATTAATTCAGGAATTGGTAAAAAATATATATACCTGTACATATATATGCTTGAAGGATCGACGTATATGGGTTTTCATTGAACTCGATTCTAATTTGTCAACGATGATCAATTTGAACGTGCTCTTAGAATACAATTCTAGTCAATACTTCCAATTTCTTGTCACGAGTGCTCCATCTTGTTCTTCTTCTTCTTCTTCCTTGTATTCGCCATAACTTCTAATTAAACTTGTCTACCAATTTCTGAAATGGTCAATTTTTAGAGTAGTGTCTGCCCTGCGATAGCGCATAACTGTGTTATACATGAAGTGATAACGATGAAATGAGAAAAAAAAGTACGCATTGTTATTAGTAAATTATTGGGTGAGAGGACGAATTACAAAGAGAGAATATACCCAGATAACACAAATGAAGAAAACATCCACAAGATGTCTTCAAAAGGTCTTATATCATGGGTTTTGACGTTTTGTTAAAAAAAAAGTCTTTTAGATATGAGGCATTTATATGATGTCAAGACCTATGATATATAGACGTTTTGAAGAAGACATCTCGTCTTCTTCGTAATTTGTATTATTGGGGTAAAATAAATCCGGTGTGAATTCAGGCATGTTTTACGATCACGATGAAAATTCGTCAACGCCCTCGTGCTAATTATTAGATATATTTCCCATCGTTGCAAATATTTAAAATATCCTAAAGCGTCAATATTGTTAGTTGTAGCTTATAGCGTTATGTACAAAATAACTATTGTATTGGAGTCTTACGTATATATACCTCTTCAATCAGAAATACACCGTCATACTAAACCTAAAAAAAATTTAAGAAAATATTCGCAGCAATGAATAATTTAATGTCGCAGTTGAATTTAAGCCAACGCGAAAGAGTAGGTGTTCTGTATTCCGATGTATTTAAAATGTTTAAACAATAAAGCTATTGCTAACTATTGCAACGTGTCAGTGTAGTTTTCCAACATTTTTTTAGACGATTGTCAAATAAATTCAAGTAATATGAATAAAAGAATTTCAGTAACCGTGACAGATCGTCACGAGCATTTAAAAATTCTTGTTCATGTCATTTTTAACGTTAGTGAAGATCATGAGAGACAGGATATCAAGGTTTTATCATGGTAAATGATTTGTTAATATATTTAAAAAACTTTTCATTACATGAACAAATTTATGAATTAATTTGAGAACTAAGAAAAAATCTGTTCAGGCATTTTACGAAAAGATAGTCGAAATGGGCTGAAAAGTGATGAGAGGGCTGAAGAGGAAGATAATATTTCTTCGGTGGACGAAGATATTCAGGATAATGATATTGGTATTGAATCTTCTGAAGGGGAGATAGAAGAGAGGCCATGTTTTTGCAAAACGTCTCAACCGCCGGCCAAGTAAATCATGTTGCAATTATTTCAAACATTTTTGCAATTGTATATCTGGTCTAATGATATCCATTAAATAGGTGGTTGCATTCTGTCAAGAAGTTGATTAACAAAATAAAGAAACCTTTTGAGAAACAACACGAACAATCCAGTACGTCATTGTTAGCCTCTAATGAAGAGATACCTTACAAAGAATCGGAAGAACTAGCAACTGTAATGCCTGAGGATGAAGAAGAGACGAAATTTCTTCACGAAGAACAAAAGGGTGAAATAAAAATAGAAATGAAAGATCAGAAGATGGAGAATAAAGGGCAGCAGATAGTACAAGAACAAGAAGAATCGAAAGAGGTAAAAGAGGAAGAACCAGAGGAGGAGACGCAGCCAATATTCAGAGATATGGAAATAAAAAAAATTGATGAAGTCACAAAAAACGAAGAAATCGTCGTGGAATTTTCTACAATAACACGGGAACAATTTCGCAACATGATTCGTCATATCGATCCATTATCAGTGATTCGGATTGATCATAAATCCTTGCCTACTGAAATCCCTGGAGAATCTCGTATCTCTTCCGAGTGGGAAAATTTACCACCACAGGTAATACTTGTTTGGCATTCACTAATAGTAGGTATAATAATATCATAGGACATTTTTTAATGGAATTTTAGATTATTGATAAAATAATGGAAATGACTTCTCGAAATGATATCGATCAGTGTCCAGTGTCATGCTGCTGCCGATTTTCAGATGATTTGATCAGGATGTATCATGCTGTGCAATTACTTGTGAAAAATGCCAATCAAATTGATGCTAACTCGGAGCAGTGCAAATTTCGAATGTCATTTAGTGAAGTTGAATTTTTTAAAAATAATAATATGTGTCAGGCAATAATTTCAGCGATGAGAGGAGCGTATGCAGAGATGTACGAGTTGACGGACATGTGGCGAGAAGCTAATGAAAAACTTATTGTTCAAGAAAGAGAATTTGGAATTGCAAATAGTGAAGTTAATGATTTTAAAGAAGATTCTTCTCAGTTACGAACCATACGTCATCAAGTGCAACGCTTAGAGTGGAAAATGGATCAAACTAAAAATCTTCTGCTAGACTGGCAGAGTTCTGGCAAGATGGAGCGATTACGTACTGAACAAAGAAATGTTGAGCAAGAAGCAGAAAGACAGTCAGAGAATTTATACATGGAACGGAGAAATGATTGTATGGTATGTTGAGTTTGTTAATTGGAGTTTCGTTAAAGATTATCATTTTTTTCTTACTCATAGAATGCAGTGCGCAATAGCTTGGAAAGGAAGGTAAGATTAGAACAGGACAATTTTGAACGAAATGCTGTAAGAGCTCAGCAGAGACAAAAAGACATGATCATTCTTCTGAGATCTGCGACGCTTTTACAAAATTATATCAGTGACCTTAGAGCACGACATTAGAACTAATCAGAATGCAATAAAATCCAAAATTATGATGCTGTAAGCCTCTGAGATAAAGGTACGTAAGTAATATTAAGTTCATCAAATTCATCAGCACTTTCATGATTCCAAAGGTTTTGTTCCGGTGGTACATTTCTTACTGGTGTTTCACAAGAAATTGCATTGGTGTTTGTTCTATCTGTGCTACATATTTTTTGAATAATTTCCGACATATTTAAGTTCTCTTCTTCTGGGTCGCTTGCAAAATCTTCAGGAGTCAGTTCATCAAACATTTTGTCCAGTGTATTGTTAAAGTTTCTGGCAACTCTTTCAGTTGCAAGAACTCTTTCGATTTGGGGATCCTGTTTTCTTTGAGTACTAAGAATTTTACATGGTATTTTTTCTTGTACTTTTTTGGTATTCTTATTCTCCTGTTTCGATCTTTTCGGTGTGACACTCAACCGGCCAAAGGATTCCTCAAGTTCTGCTAATTTATTTACCACCATAAATTCGTCTATTTTTCTATTGCCTATAGCAGATGACGGCTTGTTTTCTCGTTTCCTTCTAGTCGCTTTGCTTTCAGGAACTGTCTCTTCATTTTCAGAAGAAAGTACTGTTGCTGCCTTCTTTCTGCGGGAGGTTACTGGTTTCTTTTTCTTTTTAGCGTTTCTCGCATCGTCAAATTCTTTTACCAGGTCTGGATAACAATTTTGCACCATGTTCTGTGGTTCGATAGTGATTAATTCTTCAAGAATATTTGTTTCATCATTATTGTCTGCTTTGACCTGTTCTAATAGTTCCTTTAGATTTCCTGTTTCAGCCTTCCAAAGTACCTCGTAACTTGCTATGCAACGTATATTTCTGATTTTTTTTATTGCTACAGGAACTATATAATGTGATACTGACAGCCGTTGTTTAAGCATAATTGCTGGTAAATGCAGAAGCTGCCAGCGTGTTGCCAATGGAAGAATTTTAGTAACAGTGTATTCGGGTGCCCATCCTAGTTGTCGTTCCATGAAATGCTGTTGATAAAACAAATCGATTTTCTGCATTCCATTTTGTTCATTAAAACGAAAATATGGATACGAAACTTGCAACTGCTGGCTTACCACAAATTCGATAATTTGTGGCTGCTTCCATTCCAGACTCAATGCTGTGGGTACTGGACCTTTTCTTACAAGGAATTCGTCGATAAGTTCTTGGTTTGGAAAATCCTCTATGAGTAAAGCTTTTTTTCGTAAGCTCACTTCGTTTGATATAAACGCTCGTCTTTCTCTGTTAATAAAGACGATTTTAGAATTTTTATAGGCAGTAAAGCATAATTGGAATATAAAACTTCAAACATAGCTCACTTGTAACTTTCTTTACATTTAGAAAAGGTGCCACAATCTACACATCCTGTTTTAGCATGGACTCTGATCTTTCCAAGATGACCACAGGATGTACAAATATTTGAATTGGATAATTCTGCTTCCATCATATCAAACTTTTTGTCTGTTCGCCAACTTTTTATTCTGAAATCAAGAGCGATATTTGCAATTCTATCAATCTTCAAATAATACATTAAAAAATTATTTGGCATGCGCACCTGTCCAAAACATCTTCTCCTTCTTTGTCCAAGAATTTAAATAATTTCAATGCAGCTTCCTTGCCAACTCCGCTCACACCATCTCCATAATCACAACCACAAAGAAGAGCCATTGCTATCATTTTCCTTCGATTTAAATTAAACACCTGCTCTATTTTTTCCATAGTGTATTTATCAATAGCACCACCAGAAGCTGACTTATTACCTTGACTTGCACAGAAATTTCTGTACACAACATTTGCTCCATAAAGAAAGCAGTCACTGTCTTGACTAACGCATCCATCTACAAGCTAAAGAGTAATCGTTATTTTTAAAGAAGAAATATGTTTATCTAGTTCTAAAAAGAGACTAGAAGAGCAATGTTACCCCATCTTCATTCAAATATGCACACATTGCTTCTGCTTCACCATATCCTTGAACACATGCCAGACCCATGTACTTTAGCATCTTTTCACATTCTCTTAGGACATTATTGAATCGACTGCGGCCTCCCTTATTTGCGGTTACTCTTGAAACAATACCACGACGAGTATCATTTCTTTGAGCTATGGTCTTGTGTTTTAAGTCAGGTGCTTTACCTTCCAGCACAAATACAGGTGAAATTCCTTGGAGAAGAAGATAGGAGGTCCGAAAATACAGATTTCTGTGATAACAAGAATTAAATCTATAATAAAGTATAAACCAACGTTGAACTATGATTATCCTTACCGGAGATACATCTTCGGCTGAGCAGCATTGTCCGTTACACTTTGACTGTCAACGATCCAACAACTTAAATCGATTGCTATGGTTTTACCCTGAAGCTCAAAAAGAGGTTTCGTCTCGCACAGTGGCGAAAGAACATTCCAAAGATCCTTTACGCCCATTTGTCAAGTAATTTTAAATGCATCCAGATCGTATAAACTGAACTAAGTTCCTGTTGACCATTGCGTACACTAAATTTCAAACAGTAGGCGGGTAGCTCAACGGTATAACGGCTTGAGTGATAATTGCAGTGATCAATGTGACCTAGTGCCAATGTGTTACCTACATATGGAATAGACTTACATATGCATACGTGGAATTCTAGAATGAGGTCGCAAGAGTCGCATGCATACCTTGCCTGTCAGCTTGTCATAGGAGAAGGGAGAAAGGAAATATTTCTTAGAGAATGAGGTAGTAATGGCCGTATCGTGGTTGGTGGTGTCCTTGATTTTGATCTGTTTTGATATTCTCAAGTCTGCTGAGAATGAGTGATCCATCGCGAAGGCTCAAGAATCCGCTGCTATCAGCTGCGGGCGTCGGATTTCCTTTTGACAATTTAGTGGAAAATAATTTTCTTGTGCCTGTGGCTCCTGCTGCCCCAGCTGTTCTTCCCGATGGTGAGTCTCATAACCCAAAAGATCTTTGGGTGGGGCTTATATGACATAATCATTCATCAAATAATCTTTATTTCCTACTTGTATTCTGATATGACGACGAACTTCTTTCACGTGTTATGGCATTCGTAAAACTGGAATGTCCTCGCAGCTCTTTATTTTCGTTACATCCAAAACAGACCCCACGGTTATCTACTTGCTGCGTGCAGACTCGGCCGGTATCGTAGGATTGCTTAGGTTGAACAACACGCATCTAAATACAATTATTTTTTATATACAATATGTAATTTAATAGCACGTTATCTCATTGGTTGTTTTAATAACATGGGCAAATTAGTTATTTAGTATTTAACTAGTTATATAATTTTTTCATTATAAAATAAATTTTTGTATACAAGTTTCTGTGCTTGCGTCTACACTTTTAATATCTCCTAATGCCTATATATGTATATTGTATATAACGTTCATCGAAAATTGAGCTTTATTTTCGAGCTTGAACGATCATTACGATTTTCATGACTTATTTCATTGGCAAACACAGAATGTATATAGATTATCATAGTATGAGAAAGAAGTGGTATCAAGGCAAGTAATCTTAAACATTGGTCGAAGAGATAGTTACGCTATACCGGTTCCTTATCGTTTTCTGTTTTGCTGAATCCTGATTTAGTAGGTAACGACAACCATTGCTTTTTGTATCTACTTGGTATCATCCTTTACTTTTGAAATATAGACGAGATTATTAATAAGTATCATTTCTAAAAGCTCGTTCTTTCGGGTTTTGGAGCTGTCCTGGAGCCATAACGTTGGGTGTATGGGAGATCGAGACTCTTTCTCTTCCGAATGAAATAAATAACGATCAGCACTACTAAAATGATCAATAGCAACAATATCAAAATTCCCAGCACAATCGCTGCTATTTCTCCTTGTGTCAAATTAGTCCAAACTATAACAAATAGATAATTCGGTAGTTCTCAATGTTAATCAATTTTATTACCTATTCAATTTTTGTACAAAATTTACTTACCAGTAACGTCTATTGTTTGTGCGTTGGAATTACCTAATAAATCACTAGCCGTCACTTGTACGGTTGTATAACAGCAAGTAGCTGTATAATAAAAGGTAACAGAAGATTTTGTTCCACTCACAAAAGTTGTTATCGGATAAATACCAGAAGGCAGAGAAGTGACACGTTGTAAACCTATAAAAATAATATACAATTTGGTCAATGAGATCTGAAACAAATTATTGTATAAAACAAACGATAAACAGAATGAAATTACCTGTTCCTGAATCCGTGGCTGTAACTTCTACGCTCCATCGACTTTTCGAGCATTTGTCACTATCTAATTTGCCAGAACAATTGTCATTAAAGGAATAACTAATGCTTGGTTTTGTAGTGTCTGTTATCTGTAACAAGTTAAAGTGCAAGTTAGTGAATAGACAAAAATGTTTTTTTTTTAAACTCTGTCTATTATAATTAATAAAATGTACAAACCGCAACCGAGGTCGAGCTGGTTACATAGATATAGGCGGATTTCTCAACGGTTTCAATACCCTGCACGCTTAGTGTAACAGTATCGACTGTGCTATCGGATGTTGTTGCAGGAATTATAACGTCCATAGCGACACTGGTAGTTTGTCCAGAATTGATCCATGTTCTGTGAACATAAATGTTATAAAAAATTACAAAATCGATCCGAATGAAAGCGTCATGATTATTCTTGCCCAACTTACGCTCGTGGTTGAAGATTAGCTACACTGAAGGTTGAACTCCTTGCTTGAAAATAGTGTCTTACGGTCAAACTATGACTATTGGTAACATCGAAGATAATTCTAGCCAAAGTACCAGGTTTGACTATGAGACTAGTAGCAGGATTAACATCCACGAATAAAGTTCTAGTCCGAATAACATTGGTACCAGTGAGTCTGGCGAGATCCTCCGATTTTGATGCCTGGCCATCCTCGAGTTCCTCGGCCAACATCCTGGCCGAGAATGTACGATTGTTAACATCTTCAATTTTGAATTCCGCAGGATCCGGATCGATTTTTCGAATTACAGCGTCTCTTCCAAAATCTACACGAGTTTCCTTCCGGACGGCCATATTGCGCGGAAGCCGTCTGAATAACAAAGTTTCCGCATTGTTAGTGAATTCTGCAAAAGAAATTTTAAAAAATATCTCACCACGTTGCAATGTAACAACATACTCGCACGTCATCATCTAGCAATAGGAAGAGGAAGCGCTGGGCAAAGAGCAACTTGAGCATTACGCAATTTTATACGTATTCGCGGATCAGCAGCCAGCAGTGTGAAGTCTAAGCAGTGCTGAGACGTACGTCGTGCTGCTGCGTCTTATTCGTAGAACAGTTTAACGGATCTCCAAAATGTTCGTCTCCGGTTTTATATAACGCATTAGATTTATATTGTTCGAAAGTCGTGTATCCATATGCATGATGTGTGGTTTTTTTTTATGTTCGCGAGGATAAAGTGTGCGCAGAGTTTAACGGTGAGTCGATATCGTGAAATTAGAGGGATGGTTCGCATGTGCTGAGGGGGTTTAGAAGCCGTGTGGATGCGCGCGACGTTTTGTGTCGTGACGGGCGTCGGTTCCTGTCTCGGTGACAGTTTAGGATCCGACTCCTCTGTCACCTTGGCCTGTTCTTATCGTTAACACAAGGATATCGAATTGGCAAGGATTGCAAAGGGTTTTACTTGTTTGGCAGAAGGTCCGCTCTTAGAACATACTGGAGGTACGTCCATCAGGAAGACGACCAGTGCTCGTTCTTAAACCAGCAAATTGGTTATGTATTTCTCAGGGTATATATAGTATATATATTTATCAGGAAGAATAACATTTGTACTAGAAGTTTACAGCATCGATTCGAACCGCCACAAAAAGCTCTGGCCTTGCAACCAAGTTTTTCTATTTATTAATTATTCATATTAGTATCATGTAGGCATAAAGTGAATTTTAATTTAATCTTGACCTACATTTATTGTTAAGTGAAAAAAAAGGAAGATGAAAAATGTTTCCACAATTCGAGAAATTACGTGGAGAAACTGAATGCGTAACTTTTTTTTGAATGGACGCAGTTCTCTGTATTGCTATTGGACTGGTGCTAAAAATATCCAATATGACGTCTAACAGTGGCGCAACGTGTATCGGGCTACCCTTGCGTCCGTGAATGCATCTCCTCGATATCGACTGATGTTTCTAGACATTGAGATCGAGCTATATTCCATGACGTGAATCCTTATCGAAACGGGTAGTTGATTTGAATTGTATATACTTAAACGTTTATTTTTTAGAAAAAATCTCATCTTTTAATTACATTTGTTATCGTATATAACGCGTGGTGCGCATATTTCAATTTTTTATTAATTCCTAGAATACGAGAATTGTCAATACGAGCGTCATTTACTTTTTTTCTGATAAATCTTTACGTCACGTCTAAAGAAATAAATAATTATTTCGATTTTGTATTTATCAGTAATCTACAGCTTCCTATATAGATTATATTATTAAATATAGATAATTTTTTACCGTCAGCGTATGTGGCGTTGGCAATCGATGCTTCGGATTCTCGAGGAAATTCAATTTTTTCATCGTACACCTTCACAGCGAAAGAAACCGACGTGGCAATAAAAAATGCCAAAATCGTTAATCGAATTTGTTCCACCTTCATCACGATCGAGCACCTGATCCGACTATCAGGTTTTCCCTCGGTTTGAGAGTACTTATAGGCTCACTGTCACTGGGTGTACTCTATTCTGATAATTTCATGGGTGTAGACAAATTATTGCACAATCTGTGCACAAGGAGGGAAACCCTAAGCTCTAGGAAAAGACAATGAAAACGAGTTGGGTTTATCATAAAGCATTATCTTTGCTCGTAGGATGTGTCCCCGACGCTTTCATACTCTGTAACATCCTGTTCAATATTGACCATGCATGAATCGTACGTGAGACACTTGCCAAGAATTCAGGTTATATGAAAATTCGTAGTAAGGTACAATTATTAGGGAGACCAGTCCTGTTCTTAGGTGAATTTTTTGGTATCGTTTGTAGAATTTTAGAAACTGTTGAATTCACGATGTCACTTAAAATCGATATGAATCATTATTGGCCAAACTTCAATTCTTCAATTTATTCTTTCAGAAAGTGAAATTGGCGCCTTCGTAGCACAGGAACAAGCCCAAGGAGTACAGTCAATATCGCCTACGCGTATTAATACTGATAGCGAGACATTACACACGACGAGTACGCATCAGCAATCAACTGGCATTGATATATCTCCGGGGAATATACTGAATCAGGATTCTGCATCACAGCCTCAAAGACAAGGTTATTTTTCTTCGATATTGTCGTCGCTGCCAAACCTGTCACTGTCATCGATTAAGGGAGAGACGAATAGCCCACAAAGTTCAGGAGATCAAAGTGGAATCGATCAGAGTCATTATGGACGTCAAGATTTTCCTGGTACGACGGTAGCTTCATCAATTTTTGAGTCGTCAAATCCACACGATAATCAAATACAGAATCCATCAGTACCCTTGGTACCTGTGGAATCTTTTCAAGCAACTCCTCAACGACCTCCACCGGTGCAACCTCAAAGATCTGGTAGGTTTTTAATTCGAAAATAATCTACGGCTCTGAAAAATATTAATTTTTAGGAAATTAGGATGTTTGATTTAAAAAATATACTTTTTAGGTGGTCCTACCTCATTTCGACTGGGTTCTCAACGTCGATTGAAGTACGCTCCACCACCTGATCTAACGTCTAATACGCCGAAGTATCCGGCAGCCAACTTGACACCGTTTCCTTATCCTCAGGGGATTTCGTCTGCTACTACGTTTTTGGATCCTACCGCTGTTACGCATCCCCAAAGTTCTAGTAATTCGGTACAAAGTTATAGTTCTCCCGTACCAGGTATCAGTGAGAATCCTTCCCCAGCACAGACCAATTCTCCTTCCCTCAGAGAGTCCAACGGGGCCAGTCCTCTCCCTCCTGGAATTGTGTCTGATCCTTCTACGTTCATTACAGAGAGTCAGAACCCTTTGCAGAGTACTTATCAGCGAAGCGTTTCTTCTACGCATCCTTCATCAGCCCCTAGAAATATTCAACCCTGGGTTCCGGAGCCGATCACACCACAGAATACCCCTTCTACAGCATCTTTCCTAGAATTTGCTCCAATTTATCCCTCCTACTCTTCATATGCCTCGCATCCTGGTGGGACATCCTCTTCTGGTAGTATCGACATTGGAAAACCTACTGAATCTAGACATTTTACTTCACATCCTGAGAGTACGGGGATCACATTCGAAGTTTTAAATCCTATAAATCCTCAGCCATACAAGATCAATCAGGAAAGTATCGTCGAGGCTCCAACTTTGGTACCTGTCACTGAAAATCTTGGTGGGTCATTTCATACAGAGAGTACGTTCAGTCCAATTTCTGCTGCAAAAGTATCAGAGAAATTAGAGCATCTACTTGCTGAGCGACCTGAGGAATTTAAAGAGATTAAAAATTCTCTTAATTTTGATACTGAAGCGGTTGTAGACACAACGAAGGTTGTACGTCTTGAGAAGCAGAAGGAAACGGAATCAAAGACTTATCCATCAGCAGATTCAGTGAGAAAAGATTTGGTTCTTGGAGATGTAGTTACAGCTGCGGGTCACGTAACAGATATTCTGACGAACCAGACAGCTTTGGGGCAATTACAGCACGAGATAAAAAGGGATAACCTTTCACCTGCAGAAAAGATCATTGAGTCATCTGCAGAAAAATCCAACAAAACAGTACATTTCTTGGAGAATTCTCCAATTTCAAAGGCAACTTCAAATTATTTTACTTCGCTTGGAGAATCTCAATCTACTCCAAGTCTTTACAATCCTGCGACGTTCCAGGCGCCATCTCCTACTTCATATCTTGCACCAGCTACTGCAATAAATACATCAAATACTGCAATAAGTACACATTTAACTACTGCAGGCCCCGGAACTTCTCAATTTTGGATTCACGATACAGGACATTCAAATGTTCTCAATCCCGTATATGGAGCGCCAATCCAATGTGCACCAACATTTTATGATCCTACACAATTTGCACCGAATCAAAATCTAATCAGTAAGGATCAGTCAACAAGTGAAATAGGATTCCTCGTGGGGAATAGTGGCGGATACATTGCCCCTCCGACACCTCCTATGACAGCAGCAGCCCCGGAGCCGTCGGGATCAGCTACATTGAATCCAGTTCAGATGTCCGCAAGTCCTCTGGGTCGTACGAGTCCAGATACCATTCCGTTTAGTCTGCAGAAACTGGTAAGAACTATGAAGCTCCTGATAATATTGAAGATAGTGCTCAAAGACGCTAATTGGCTCCTTATTTCTTCTCATTCATCATAATATATACTTTAGAATACCTTATATTTCATCAATGAACCTTAACGATTGTTAATGAATGATTACTGTCGTTATAGGCAGCAGGGACAACTGAAAGAAGAATGCAATACAGACCAGTGTATCTCCATTGGTTTCATCGGAGGATGGTGGAGAATAAGATTTTATGGCTTCCATTTTCTATGCAAGACAGTCTCAATCTGGAAGAGGTGCATAATTCTACTGAAATCACACCAGACACTACAGTGGCTACTGACGGTGGTCGATACGACGTTAATATTTTAAGAAGACAAAGAAAACCAGTCTACTGGTCAGGAAGCCCTGGAGAGGTTAGAAGATGTTCATGGTTTTATAAAGGACCTTCTGAATCTCGATATGTTCCATACGAGGAGAGTACAGCAGTCAGATTAGAGGAAGAATACAAGCAGTGTTGCCTAACGGATAATTGGAACAAAAGAGTTGAACTGAATAATGGCGAATACATTATTTTCCACAGTGCAACTGTCCAGGGACATTATCTTCAAGCAAGTTCACCTGAATTAGCACCATCCTGGGGTAACAGCGCTGTAAGTCATCAAAGCTTTATTGCACCTGCACGTACATATTTAATCCTTATACAATTTTGTGTAAATTTCGATTGCCAATTTATTGACTATCATACACACATTTTTTTACACTATGCTATTATTTATTTCACATAACATTGCTCATACACGATTTGAAGTAATGCACGCATGGTTCTGTTCGAATCCTGATTTCTCCAGGGTTCAGAGGACAGTACATATTTACAGGGTGCATCCAGCAGACCAAGGGTTGTTAAGAGAGGCGTTAGTGAATTTAATATTGATGAGGGTGAACCTGAGAAGGTGGATCATCTTCTGTTCCTCGTTCATGGTATTGGCAGTGTGTGCGATTTGAAGTTCAGAAGTGTTGAAGAAGTAGGTTAGTGTCTAATAATAAGTGATGCACCACATTGTGGATTATTAACGATTTCAGCGATCTATTGATTTTGATCATTGATTTAATAAACTTTTTCTTTAAATAGTTGATGAATTCAGAAGTATATCTCTTCAACTGGTGCAATCTCATTATCGAACTGCTAGTGAACATGGAATTGTAAACAAGATAGAAGTTCTACCAGTATCTTGGCATACAACTCTTCATTCTGAAGACACTGGGATAGATAAGAAACTTCAAGCCATAACCTTGAAAAGCATTCCTAAATTACGTCACTTTACCAATGATACTCTTCTGGATATACTGTTTTACACTAGTCCCATATACTGTCAGACAATCATGCAGACAGTTGGTACCGAACTGAACAGATTGTATGGCCTTTTCAAGGAAAGAAATCCAGGATTTCAGGGTGGAGTTTATTTGGGTGGTCATTCCCTGGGAAGCTTAATAATCTTTGATCTTCTTTGTCATCAAAAACCTCCTGACGAAGAGATTCCAGAAGAACAAAGTGATGGAGATGCCAATGTCAGTGAGAACGGATCTGTATGTATTGAATAACATTTTCTGATTTTCTATCTAAAATTCTAACTTATCTATATAATTCCTTAAATTTCAGAAAGAGGATAATCTAGAACCCATTAAATCTACCCCTGTCCCAGTACTGAAACGACGTCTCAGTAAAAAAATTAGTTATGTCATGGGAGCTGCTGGTACTGGCCAACCTTACATTCATTATCCGGAACTCAATTTTCATCCCAAAGCCTTCTTTGCATTAGGTAGTCCAATTGGCATGTTTGTTACTGTTCGAGGCATCGATACTCTGGGAGAAGATTTTGCTTTGCCTACGTGTCCTGCTTTCTTCAATATCTTCCATCCATTTGATCCTGTCGCTTATAGGATTGAAGCACTGATTGATCCTCAAGCAAGTAACTATAGGCCTATGCTAATTCCGCACCATAAAGGAAGGAAACGAATGCACTTAGGTAAGTTGGTATACAAATGAATCGGAACCGTAATGAAATATCAAAAATATGTGAATTTGTGCTTTTCTTTTTCTACAGAATTAAAGGAGACAATGGTACGAGTTGGAACAGATTTGAAGCAGAAACTACTGGATTCTGTAAGGACCACGTGGAACTCTGTGTATCAGTTAGCCATGTTTCATAAGTCAGATAATCAAGCCCTTGAAAGAGAAATAGATAAAGTAGTTGAAGAACAACTACAGAACAGTCCAACTGAAACTGAACAGCAGGCTAACGACGATGGTGGAGCTGATATTAAGATAGGTAAACTCAATGGGGGTCGCAGGATCGATTATGTTCTCCAGGAAGCGCCATTTGAGTCAATCAATGAATATATTTTCACTTTGACCAGTCATGTATGTTATTGGTATGTATTCTTCTTTTTAATATTCTTTTTTTGTTTTCGGACACGTTTGTGTCACATATAATGTTTCAATTTCAGGGAGTCCGAGGACACAATGCTGATGATACTAAAAGAGATTTATGGCTCAATGGGTATTCAAGCAGATGCACAACTGCCTCCACAAACCATGATCATCGAAAGGTCGTCACCTTCACAGTCGACAACCTCCGGCCCTTCAACGTCAAACACAACGGACTCTCTTGCAGCGTCTGCATTGTCTAGTCCTATAGGAATGGATCCAACGGCACCTATCACGAATAATACAGTGGGACCACCACCAACTTCTGGCTTTGTTTACCGTAAATCGTGATCCACGCCGACAAATAATTTCTTAGAGCTTAAGCATGGTTTATGTGGAAGCGTTCAACAAATTTCTGAGTGGAAGTGTCCCAGTTAAAGTGAGAACATAGTGCGCGATAAATGAAACTCACTCTACAGTGACTATTTTATCTCAAGATTATCATTCTGATAATGAAAGTATGATTTACGGAGCATCGTGTTGTAAAAATAATCAAAAAAAAAAATGGATTTTTTAGCGTAAATCGCTTTTTTCAGCCTTGGAGTTATACACCAAATAGAGTATTAAGAAATTATGTTATTATTGGTCTAACATTTATCTTAATCCCTCATAAAAAATGATACAGAAAGAGGGTACTATGAACAATGAATGTTTTTCTATAATAAGGAAGAAGCTCGCTATAAAAGAGTGAATATTGATTGCGAGCTTTTCATCGTGCACGAAAATATTTTAATAAAAGGCTGTATTCTTCTAAATGCCTGTCTGTACTAATCGTGTTTTACATAAAAATTCGGAATCCATAAGCCAGCGATTTACAGTAATATGTACATGAGAGAACATTTCGTTTGGTAGGGTAATCGATTAGGAAAGAAGGCTACAGCACGTGAGATCTATAATCTTGTGCTGTCGCTCGTAAGAACTCTTAGGATTCCCTTTGAGAAGTAAAGTTCTTAAGAGTGTACTGAAGGTTACACAGAGTTGCATTACGTGTTCAAGGAAGGAGGTTGGTATTGTCGAATGGTGTTAGCTTATCGCGCGCGTTACTTAGCGAGTCTATATAAAAAATGCTTCGGCACATGCACGGCTATCACGAAACACTAATTAATTGCGGGGCAACCCTCATAGGTCTTACCTTCCACGATATTGTCAAGGATGAAAGTGCTGCTAGGTGAATAGGTGGGTAGTGGGTAGTCAGTAGGTTAGGACTGAGGGTTAAGAACATTTGCATTTTGCGTGCGAGGTCTCGTGAACTACGAGAGCCGTCAGCTTATGTGAATTTCACGATGATTTATCGTAATTACCGGACTCACTTTTCGCCATGCTTTACGCTTTCGAACGCAGCTCCACGCGAATATTTACGTTTTTAACTCACTGAATAAGACGCCGACGAACGCTCCATCTTGCGGAAATTTGCACAAACCCGGACTCAGTCGGTCTTCAGTCATTCCCCTCTAACGCCCCTCTAATTCTAGTTATTCTTCTTCTTTCTTTTTCTTCCTCATTAAGTAAGTATAGTTTCTGCCCTCGTCTAGTTCTCTCTTCTCTCTTCATTCTCCTGATCCACCAACAAACGTAGACACTCCCTTTCAGCCCCTGATCCATCGTTATGCACTTTAAGCTGCTTGCATTCTGGCCAGCGCACACAAAGGTGTATTTAAATAAAATTACTTTATGTAACAGGCACGAATGTAAGCGCTTTAAATCCCAGTGCATCGTAGTGCTGCCAGTGGCCAAGATGTCGGATGAAATCGCGCCCAAGACCCTGTGAGTACTTTATTCGATTTCATCAGCAGGATTCTCCATTTGTTTCACACTTCTTTCTTCCTCGTCAATATTTTACTCTTACTGATTATTTAGATTTGATTCTGTACCTCTCTCTCTTTCTCTCTCTTATGTTTCTAATGATACCTTTAAGATATCTTCAATTTTGCTTATCAGTACTGCCATTCTGACACATGTCTTCCGTCTCTTCCGTTACCGATCGCGAAGTCATCCTACGTGTTGTGTCTTGAGCATTTCTAAGCTCTCTAGGTTACTCAGTGAGCGATGTGTGTGCTAATTATAGATAGAGTCTCCCTACTGTATTTACCTATTTAATTGTATTGTTCCCTTTATAATTTATCCCATCTTTATCAACTTCTATCACTCCCATGTTTTCCTTTTAGAATACAAAGATTTGAGTACACTACAGGAAGCTCATACACTGTACTTACGCTGGTACAGTTATTTTTCATCATAATTTCCATCTGCGTATTTAGATACGTTGGAAATCTGGACCACAGCGTATCGGAGGATCTACTCTGCGCCCTTTTCTCGCAGATCGGCAATGTTAAGGGCTGCAAGGTCATCAGAGAGGTGAGACTCGCTTTACACGATTGTTCGCACGCTAGATAAAACGATCCTCGAGACGATCTTTTTTTTTTCACGTTAACCTAACATTTCGACTATTGCATACTCAAAAAAATATGTATCAGCTCATGCTTATTGTTGATTTATTTATATCTTGACCGATATTCATAAGGTTATTTATTAATGCTCGAAATTGCCCTCAATTTTTATAATCAGTATTTTTCATCGCGGCCATCACGCTTGTTTCAACAGAGAAAAACTGTTTTCAGAGGCTTGAATACATGAACGCGTTACCCTTATATACGGTGGCCACCGCTCACGTGCTGTTCAGGTTTGTACACTTTTCTCCTTGATTCTCGCAGCGAGCCTATATTATTTATTCTTGCTGCATGCTTCGCGATTCACAAATAACGATCGATAAAGATCGACACTTATCTTACAGATAAACGTGATATCTTCGATAATCTTTTTTATACTCTATTCCCTTTTTTTAATTCCTTCTTATATCAGTAGACTCTTCACGAATCGGAGTTACGAAATAATGTGTATATAATTAATGTACAATGAATGGACCAGTACAGATTTAAATTAATCAAGGAGACTAGTGCGCAAAGCGAATAGTGGATTAATAAATAAATCGCCATTAGTGATTTAGCGTTTCAAGTTTAGGAAGACTGTGGCATTTTGTTCATGCACTGAACCTTGACGTGTTACGCACGTTAACGAAAGAGAAATGGATGAAAGGAAAAGGTATGACCGTAAGAGCGTGTATAGTTGCAGTCAGTTGTTCGCAGCTCGCAGGTCGTCGTCGTTTCCTAGGTTGGCAATGCGGAATCCTTAATTAGTGCTGATCGGTGTGTGGAGCGTAACGGTAAGTATGTCAGTCGGCAAGCGCCATCTTGGATTTAAATGTTGGATTACAGATTTCAGTTCTTGCAATAAATGTGGATGAAGAAATAGGGTTTATATGCGGTATCTTGCTGGAGGATAAAAATGATGTAATAAAAGTAGGAAGGTATTACGGCTCCAGGAAAGTATTTTACTGAAACCTAGATTATTGTAGCCATTAAAAAGTGGGGATTATCGTTATAGATTCACCTGCCCCCTTGGCATAGACGTATTTCGCTGTACCCGGATCATTTTACTGGTTAATCTATCAACATTTTATGCAACCCGCATAAGCAGCGACGGCGCACCGGTATTTTCCTTTATTATCTATAAACGGCTTAATAGGAAAACAGATTTATGGGAGAATTCTCATAGTGAAAATACGAGGGTCATCCATATCCATATCCGTATTGAATCTCACATCGGTTACGATACGGTCACTCTACCTAGTTTCACATTGATTCGTTAGATATTCTCAAACTATGATCGTTCGATGTTATTGATAATTATTCCGAAAAGAATAGAAACTACGGGAAGAATACAGGAATTTTCACGAAGGTATAATCAGTGAGTTGTCACGCGTTTCAGGTAATACGAAATTATCCTACTAGAATTGTACAACTTGAAATTACTCGACTGCGGAAAGCGCATACCAAACGACATCGGTCGCTAGAATTGTACTGTCCGAATGTTCCCATGCACAGACGTCTGAAAGAAGTCTTCGAGGACCACATACGACAATTTTATGCAAGATACCAAGAAAATAGATATCCGATCTTTAACATTGTGTCTCTACTGACAATCTTTTCAATTTTGTCCAATTTTCTAAGTAACTTCTGGCACGGGACCACCAGCTCCCCGTCTCTGTGGACTCGCTTCTTCCGGATGATCCTCAGTACCTTTTCAGTAGCCATTTAGAGCGATCGTACGTGCTTGACTCGCACGAGTAGAAAACAGTCTGTACTTTATTGTAGGTTTTGATTTAAGGGCTTTCCGATGTTTCACGAATATCTGGCAAAGGGCGGTGGGTGGCGAGTCGGAGGGGGGGAGGGGGAGGTAGGTAGTCTGACATCGCAGCGGATTCTCTGGAAGTTCAGGAGCTGACATACACGTCTCCATTATGCACACACGGACGTATACGATACCACATGGTTTAGGTGTATCGCTCGGGATTGGTCGTCGTCGTCGTCGTCGGCGTAGTCGTTTCGCCTTTGGCGAATATCCAAGGAAGTCGTCGTGTCTCTCAGCCGTCTGCTCGATTCGCCTACGCGTTTGGATATCCTTCGCCAGAGATGGCTTCTCTTAAACGTATTCCTGGGAAATGCATCCTCATTCCGTAGCTCAGGTCTATCTACCTCGAGCGTTCCATATTCCTCGGGTTTTACTTGGGTACTTGGCGCGACACTTCATTTCTTTGTACGAATCACGAAAAATATGTATGATTGACATTGAGGTACGAAGGGGAATGCCCGTTTTCGTCAATTGCATATACTACCCGAAGAAAGTCTACATTTTCATTGGGAACAAATTATTGGTTAATTGTACTTGCATGGGGTGATTGTACTTGTACTCTTAGGCCTATGACGGTACCAGTATTGTATAAGGGTGGATCAAGACTTACCCCTAACAGGGATAACGTGAGTTTATTATTAAGATATACGATCGAGGGTGGTAGTAAGTGAAGGGTAACAGTTCTACCAACATTAACTCGACTACGCAACGCACGTTCGGCGCCTGAAGCATTCGAGGTATTTCGACCTATGATGCATGTTCTAGAAATTATTCCAATAACTCACAAAGTGTGATTGCCCAGTGCGTGCCCTTAGTTTGAACTCAACCCTTCTTCCTGTTGCGTAATCATGTTTCCTGTTCACAGTGTCGTAACTCGGTGCCGAATAAAATCGCGTTTATTCCCTTATCCAAAGATCCTCATCTATCCTGAAATATGACGGAAAGCATCAGGAGGTATCACGCGGTGTTGAGGGCCGATGAAAGGTGGCCTAGAGACGTGGTGGGTGGAACGGAAGGGATTTTGGGGTAGTAGCGAGCAATAAAGCGATAAATCAGCCGAACGGAAAAATAAGGGGGTAAAATAGAAAAAGCTTGTAGAATGGAGTAGATTTGGAGTCGGGCCAGGGCGAACAGCGTGCAGTCACTCGGTGTCTGCTCTGTGGCAGTCGCTGTGGCCTGTGTGCCTGACTTGCTGCCTGACTGCCTGTTTTGTGGCCGCCTTCGTTCTCCGTGTCTCCATTCCTAGGTTATAGCTCCAGCTCCAGTCGTAGATCTGGCAGCCTGGCCGAGCTGCTGCCTTAGCGCCTATACCTATCTATCCGCCTCCCAACCCTTTGGCTCGGATATGCCAACATTCTCTATGGTTTTCCGATTCACATCATAAATCGCACCACTGCAAATAGTTCATAAACAAAAATCAGCTTTCCGCGGCTCTTGACTACAGTATGGAAATAGATTCCCACAATTTGCTTTAAGTTTCAACAGACGCGATATGACTGGCATAAGAAATTTGGCCTTTTTATTGCTTCCTCCTCGTGGCAGACAGTCTTCTGGTATCTTGTTCCTTGATTGTTCCACATGATCTTACATCCTATACGTCACTCGCGATCAGTTAAGCTTTTTGCTTTTCTTCTCTCTCTCTCTCTCCCTCTACTCGATCTTCCTATAAAGTACGTCCTCTCGCTCGTTCATTCGTTCGTCCAGTGGCCAGAACGATTTATGCAAATTTTATTGTCCTTCCCGTGAGCACGTATTTCGGTACAATAACTTTGCTTGTTGTTTGCAAGCTGTGCCCGAGAACGCGATTAGAATTAATTAAACGTGGCTACAATTTTTTTTTTTAATTTTTCGAAATTATACACCGAGCACGCGGATACTTAGCTTTCGATATCCTTCTCTCTCACAATCAGCTATATATCTTTTCGATAAGTTTTAATCTATTGGAAAAAAAATTTAACGACTCCAGTCAAACGAATTGGGCGTGTACGAAGAATTTAGGAAGGAAAGGAGGACATGTGTTTTCTCCATCCTTGAGGAGAAGGAGGATGATTTTAATTATTTAGGGAGACGAACTTTCTTCGTGACAGATCAAAAGATGTTATCCCACTTACGAATGATGAAATTTCTATTGGAATCATAAAGATCAATGATCTATGACTTACTAAAGATAATAATGATCCGTCATCGAACCGTGTCAACGTAATTCGATGATTGGTCCGCACAATGACTCCTGACGAATCCGTGTAAGGAGACTCTTTGCCAATTATCATATTCATGCGAATGCCGGGGAGACTCGGGTCACGTTGACACACATTTGCCAAATTTGCTTAATTCGCATATGCGCCAAATTTAACGCACGAAATTCTCCTATGGTGACTTTCTTTTTATTTTCACCGAAATATTCAGCCTAGGTGCACGAGACTGGCCGGTACCGTATCCATATGGAGGGTAACTTTTCGAATTGACCTTAATACTGGATATACCGATTAAACGATTTCCCCGCAATTTGGCGTGACGCGCCGACACACGTTCCGATAGTCACACCAAAGAGAAAAGACAAATAAACAAGCTGATTGGGACAGAGACGGAGAGCCAAGTCTAGAAGGCTTGCCGAGGAAGTCAATGAAAAGGTAGAAAATAAAGGAATCCAGGTACTATTCGGTCGCGGACTTTATAGAAGAGTTGCGAAGGAGTGAAAGGAGTAAGTGAAAAGGGTGGAGGAGTGAAAATAAAAATCCCCCAGGATCTAAGGGCTGCTGCATTCCGACACTCGCCAAGGCATTAAGCTTCAGGTTTCCTACTTCAGCTCGGAGAGTTTTATAAGTAGACGGGGATACCATTGACTCGGGCGGCTCGGGCGAGTCGGTTTCTGACTGTTTTTTCAAGAGTACGTCTATGGGTTTTCTAAAGGATGGTGGAGTTCAGCCCAACCGATTCTTGGCTGTCAGTCTGCCTTGCCAGCTAACCTTAGCCAGGACGTGAGGTGTATCAGACAAAGGGATATAGGAGAAGAGAATATAAGACAAGACGAAGTTCGAGTTCGTCAACTGGAGTGAAATTCCTTCGGCAATCTCTGAAGGAATCTTTGGTATCTCGAGTGCGCTCGGGGCTTCCTGATTTTCATCCCTTTCTGCCAACTGATGCTACCGAGGATACACTTTATAGAGTAATAGTTTTATTTTAGCTCAGGGGCCGAGCGGCTATGGAATTCCATGGGAAGGTCCGTGCTTCGATTTGAACGACCCGGGAAATTCGACTCTGACGAATTCAGGAGATTCGCTCTAAAAGAAATTCGAAACATTTTCCCGTTCGCAGACAAGGAGGAGAATTTTTGGCGATAAGAAAATTGGTCATTTTTCAAAATACATTGATAACGCTCATTTTTCACGTTCGACATTCATCGCGTCTTGTTCGGTCGTTCGGTAACCGTCATAGCACTACGGACTCTGTGCTACGTCATATATAGCGTAAAGAACGGATAAGAAAACGGATAATAATAATATAAACTTATTCCTGATACTTTCCGTCACTTTCTCCCCATGATGAACGTCGTCATATTCGTGCTGACGGCTAATCTGTCGATCAACGTTGCGGTCGAACAAGGAGACAATGCTCGTGAAAGACACTTCCTCCTGATCTTTTATCTTTTATCTTTCATCTTTCATCTTTCACTTACTACAGTTCTCACCTCGTTGTGCTAAGCTGTTATGCAAATACTTACCCACGCATCCGCATTGAGTATTCGATTATTAGATATGACACACCTATCGCACGTCATTGTTAAACAATTCAATATTTCGAAATTCCTTATCGAATCATTTCCCTCGATACACTTGTAATATTTTTCCTAATTTCACGTGTCTATATCCACGTCTATATACACAGAGACAATCTTCCCTGTTATTTAATTTGCTCAAACGAAAGGAGGAACGTAATGCTTCTGGCCAGGAAGAATCGTCAATTATTTGGAACATGTGGGACGTATGTGGGTCACGAAAGGGCCTCGGGCAGTATGTCAGAGACCTCTGAAGCCAGAGCTCAGCTCACCAATAAGAAAGTGGTCCACGCACGAGGAAGGAGTAACTCTGCGTACGAAACGATACACATCCGCGCGACACGATCGACGGATCAAGCAAAAGAAAGCTACGTAGGTGCCAAACTTTGAGAACGCGCATTAAATTAGAAGGCATTTAACGAATATATCAGACCCGGTAGACCACCTGGTCGCGAATCGGGTTTATTCAAAGTCATATTTAAAAAGTAAGTGAATAGTTTAAAATGCCCTGATCGTACGTCGTCCAGCCACGTGATCTGCATTTCGAAGTACGGAGTTCAAAGGAAAAAAAAAAAAAAAAAGAAAGAGGTTACGATTGTAGAAGCCAATATCAGAAAGTGTTCGCTTGTAATTCTGTCGGTCAATCAATCTTACGGAGGCATACTCGGTCATGTAAGTGCCGTAGCTAGAGGAGACGCTGCCCGTATCTCGACGAGATCATGAAACATGGCCTCCGTCATAAATTCTGTGTACCATACGCGCCCCATGCATATTCAGGCGTTGCGATCTACATTACAATTTATAATCGCGCGTACAGCCAGTGAAGCTCCGCGACGGGACTTCGTGGCTTCACTACCCCGACTACACGTATTCTCTCCTAGGGTCGTTTCTCTGTAAAGGGTGAATCCACGACAAACACCAGGAGACATCATTGGACGCCGGCGATTCGTTACAGTCTCATGGGGGAGCCCTGAGACTCGATTAGATTTTACAAGGGAAAATCAAAGGACGAGGAGCGCATAATATTAGCGTACATGGATATTTCGTTTAACATTACGTGTCTTCGCTCTCTACTGACACTATACGCATTTACGTTTCCCCACGTGATCTTTTCTCGTTAAAGCGACGGAGTTTCTCTAATAGGGAATTCCGTAGATGCGCTTGAAGATTTTTAAAATGCCCCGGAGTAGTCGGCGACTATGTCTGTCCTACGTCACGTCCCTCTGTCTCCGTTACCTGGGTCGGCTTTCTTGATATTTTCATATGAAATAGCACGGTCGTCGCGCATTTCGAGAATTCGGTTTACCTGGGGGAAACGCAGTAAATACGATGGATCGTCTATGCAACCGCATATTTTAAACATATCTTGATAATCCCGGCATTTCTTCTCGGGGTCCAGGATATCAAAGAGCGAAATTGACAGCGAGAGCGTTGGACTGCGATCCGCAGGAGGGGCACTGCGGAAAACCGGAAGTAGGACTCGTAATGTCAGTCTTCAAGCCGGAAGATTCGTTCCTGATAGAAAGTGCAACTTGCATTCGTTTCGCGCGAGCGACTAGACTTTCGTATCTTGAAAATAAGTCTCAAGCCAGGTAACTATTCCTGTCTCGTATTGGTCAACGACCAGGCTGACCAGGCTGACCAGGTTGACGGTTCCGTTCGGATCGTAACGCAAGTTCAACCGACAAGGACGCTTTCTTCTGATCGGAGTACCTCGAGGCTACGGTTCTCTTTTCATCAAGCGATAAGTCACCAGTCACTAGCTACAGTCCTCTCGCCATATTCGTTCTCCTTACCATTCAATCTCCTCCGTCTTCCATCGTCTCTGAATTTACAATTCCGATTTAGCCCATGTAGGCTAGTTACGTAGCCACTCGTGTCGCCCGCTGCCTTGCGAGAGTCGATATTCATCCCGTCTATATAGTCTTGCAAAGCAGTAGACTTCAGCCAGACCGTACGCCCACTTGTACCTTGTCCAAGGAGGATGCGTGTCGCGTACTGTGGTCCGCATAAGGACTGCGTAGATATATGTCTATTCGGCAGGCAGAAGGTGCTCGACGTTCTCATCCCATCGGACGGCTCCATCGAGAATGGGGACAATAGTGGAAACCGGAAAATTTACGAGTCGCTTGTCAAAGTGGCTACTAATAGCTATTGCTGATACCGGTAATATATCTACCATATAGTACAGCATAATAACTATGCTGGCTCTCGTGCAGGGTGTATCCCTATGTATTCTACAGGGTCCTATGCCGTTATGGTTGTTTCATGTATCCTGGTCTGACCTAGCTTTGCTCTGATGCTCGTAACGCACGATCCGGTATACCGGAGGTATATTCCGTCCTCCTGGGAGAGTCTGCACTACCTGTATGTATGTATCTTGGAGTGACTATATACTCGTCCACGAGGACAAGGTCGAGTAGCCTTCACCATGGCCGGCACTCTGTTCTCCACTGGTAAAAGTATTGCCGGTTCAGTGCCAGGGCAAACCGGAAAAGAAGGCCTTGGGCTCTCACGATGCTTCACGATCCTTTACGATCGTCCACGATCATCGTGAAGCCTTACCGGAGAAAGTGCAGTCCGATCAACGGCCGTGAAGATGCTCACGGGCTCCCTGGAATCTATGCTAATGACCTGCGGTTAAGCCTCTTGACTCTCGACTGGTTGACAGTCCGTTCAGGAGCGAAGTTGTCGAAGGGGGAAGTAAAAGGAAAAAATGAAAAAAAAAACAGCTGCACGTGTATCGTTCATAGAGAGTGGTACGCGTTGTGTTGTTTCAATGGGTTTATGGAATTTCAACGTTTTCATATGTCGCTTTTAAGAGAAAACGTATATTTACGACGTGGCATCCATCATGGCCCATTTTTGACTTTTGTTTTCTCTCTTCTGTAAACCTTTCGCTTTTACTTAGAGCTTCTATCGGGTTTGAGATCAAATTTCAGAGGTATTATAATGCGATAAATGGTTAATATTCGCATTATAATTTCACCCGATGAATCATGCGGGTTCGGTTTGTTACTTCGGGACTTGGGAGTCATGGTGAAAACTCTGATGCTCGTGGTTTCAATTGCAAGTCCCGGTTCCGGTTCCGGTTTGACGATCAGCATTATTTATTACATTTATGGTGACTATGACGTCATACGATATGGACTTTATTTCCGGTTGAGATTAACTGCGAATCGAGACTCATGATTCAGGCGGGAGATATGCAATTTTTAGTTTCAATAGAACAATCCTTGTGTCCAATCTCTATATGGACCACGTGTGTCATTCGTTATGCAGCTTTCTCGTTCAATGATAATCGTTCCTTTATGGTCAAGTCAGTTTAGTCTACTGCGGCCGAAGGGTTTGCAATATTTTTGTGATTATTTTTATTGCTCTTAAAATGTTACCCAAGGGTTACTAAAATCGTCTCGATTCAATTGTTTTCGGAATTGCGCAAGTGCGCTGTGAAATTTTTGCGTGTCATGTAAATCAGTTATTTCTCAACTATAGCCAGCTATTCAGCTTTTTGGGTATTTGCCTATTCAAATATTCTCCGTTGCTCCATTCGCTTTCTATCTGTTTCGAGGGAGAAAAGGATTCTCGGAAGGAAATTTAACAAAACATAACAAGCAAGTGAAATCTTTACTGGAAAGGAAGATGTTTTCGGCCAACAAAAGGAATGCCATATGGGAAACAGTAAAAGCACGTATGGAATATAGCATAGTGTAATGATGGCGTGTTTAGGCTGCATGAAAAAGTTTAGCTCACCGAGGCGTAGCCGGGATAAATCGAGCTAATAAAGATCTAAAGAATTACGTCCTCGTTACGGACATTACCAGCGTGTATTACAGGTTACGTGTCTTATTTGGAGCGCGAGAATTATTACGCAATCATACAGTACGGCATCTTATCATGTAGGAAGTTTCATTTCCGTTGAATAAAAGCCAATAAGCCGTAAGAATAAGATCAACTTGACCAAAATTATTATTATTATTATTACATATGTATAGGTATCGTTGTTAAAAATTTAGACACTCGCTAATTCAAACAGTACAATATATACTTAGAAAGGATCGGCAAATGTGGTTCAATAGACAAGTAACGGTACGGATAGCGTCGTATCGCCGTCCCGACGTCTCAGCGTCCCCGAGTCCCTGATAAAGCTTAACTAAACGACGAACGTTGTAAACTTTCTCCGATAATAGCTGACATCAAACCAATTTCTCGTTGGCGTCATTGCACTCGTACTTAGTAGTCGATATAAAGGCGAAACCGAAGACAGAAAGAGCCGACACGAAAGTACGGTGCTTCGTTAGCGATTAACTGGAAATGGTGAATCTTGAATTTTGACGTAGATTCCATTTGGGGTAACTCTTGCGGTAGTCGGTAATTTCGAAAGAAGGATCTTGGGAACAATACCTTAATTGGGATCTTGACTATTGGCTAATTTTCCCAGTGGATAACGAAGGATGAAGAAATAACTTTGTTGATGATTCTAATTGTGGCCAATACGGAAATACGAGAACCAGTCCTGGGTTACATCTTGGAAGTTACGACACGAGCGGCAAGAGCAGAAGGCGGGTCGCGCGTTCACGAGTCGCTTCGAAATATCAAATTCCCATCGTTGCATTGTACTCTGGAGTGTTGCGTCTTACGATCCGTCAAGTTGGTACTTACTCGCCTGAAGTGTTACGAAACTTCACTTTTTGCCAACTTCACGAAGTTTTTAAAACAACCGAAGAGGATTAGGAACGAGGTGGGACAAGGAATATAGGGAATAGAAATGGGAATAGGAAGACATTAAGTTAATTATTTACTGTTTAAAGCTATAGTTTATAGTTATCGATTGGCAGCCAGGAGAGAATATTCTTGGTTAAATTATATTGAAATAAATGTATGAATATCCTTTAACGATTTTATGAAAAACATCCCATTTGGTATGAGGTTACCGAGCCCCGAGTGTCGGATGACCTCAGACGCGAGAAAAGAAAGAAGAAAGTTTAACCAGCCGATGAGATGTTGCCGCACCTGCGCACATTCCAATCCCAGTGACCCTAAAATCCTAAAAACGTATCTACGAATGTTGCCTTGACCGAGAAAGAATCGATGAGTGTACGCGCGTGTGATTGGGATTGAGATTAGAGAGTAAAATTACGAGACTGGGATTCGGATTTGAAATCGTAAAGGGCGGCATAAAAGTGTCCGCAATAGAGAATAACAAAATGTGCATCCCTTATGGTCGACGAGAACAGTCAAGACGGATGGAGTTAGGGACTCGAGTAGAAGATAAACTCTAAGATATGTAGAATAACCGACGTTTTTCTCTATACAGGTAGAACCATTCGGTGCCGGTTACTATTACGAGAAAGAATAAACTAGCCGATTCTTTTTTACCCAGGAAAAATATTATGCAAATTTGATGCTCAAAGGCGTCTTTTCTGAAGATCGATTTTACTTTAGAGTTTTCATTTGGCTCGAC
Organism: Cephus cinctus; assembly: GCF_000341935.2. Lineage (NCBI taxonomy): Eukaryota > Metazoa > Arthropoda > Insecta > Hymenoptera > Cephidae > Cephus > Cephus cinctus. Next base: position 363,332 of record NW_014333091.1, on the reverse strand, counting down.
TTCTCGCCGCTTTTCCCAGGTCGAGCAAAATTAATTTCCATTTTGGAACTGGCTATACTGTTTTGCATTTTGCATCCCAAAACAACTTTGTTTACGCGTCTCGTTACTCCTAATGGCGCCGGGATGCAAAGACGCGGTAGCACAGCCAACCCCATCAAGGTTACCGTTTAGCCTTGCATTATTGAGCTAACCTATATGCGCCTTGAAGGCTGAATAACACGGCTCCTTCCATTTGCTTATTTCTAGCACTTATCCGCCTCACGCACCTCCAGCTCTTCATTGAACCTTTGGTAATTACAGCTTTTAAAAAAGTACACCTTCAAATTGCCCGACAAGGTAAAATCTCCATCATCGCTCCTTCATATTTTCACAAAGAAGAAATTTCACTCTCTAAACGCTTCTGTTTGCCATTCGAAAAATCCAACGTCACTCGTGCCTCTCGTCTGGATTCGATACGACACGAAGACTACCTTCGGCGCGCATCTTCGCCCCAAGAGTGACTCGAGTAGCCTACTTTCTCTGCAAACAGAATTTTTAAATGATGTGTGAGGAGAAGTTGCTCTCTGCTCTTCCACTCGCTTAGGCCTCCTCTTCACTCTTCGCTCTTCGCCATGGTAGCATATACACACATATATATCTCTATCCTGCACTGAATACCTCATTTACTCTCTCTATCCTTCTTCCTCTTTCCTCTAGTTCCGCGTGACTCCCGAAGACTCCTCACGACTCGTACTTCCTCTCGGTTCCTCCTCTACTCGACGCTCACCCTGGACGACCTGGTCGGTAGGTACCAACCTACTCCCGCCGATTGTGCTGGCAGCGATGGGAGCTTGTACGGCGCGTGCCCCCTCGCGGAGTCTATATAAGCTGGGCCCACTCGGGGGCCTCAACATTTTTTGAGTGAAGCGCAGGGGACCAAAGTGCTTGATACGTAAAGATGGTGCGCGACAGATGAACCGAGGTAACAACTGACAGATCTTCTCAAGGAAGACATCATTTACTGAGTGTGGTGTATTCATTTATATCGGACTGTACAGTGATTTGGATTTCATTGATTTACTTAGTGTAGTGTGGATTCGAGATAAGCAAGTGCCATGGCTAAGTTTAAGGTAGGTACTGATTCGTACACAAGGATATATATAATTTTACGTATAAAGATTTTCTCTCTTTCTTAATTTCTTTTTTTTTTTTTTTAATCAAAAAAAGGATCGTGCCAAAAAATGCTATTCAAGTGCGAGCGCAGTTTCTCATAAATCTTCAGATAATTAATCCCTGCGCGAACGTGACGCAGTAATGCACGACACACGATTTTATACACGCTTCACTGCATTAATTACGATAATTAACCAGCGACTGATTCTTGACCAGAGATTAAGTAATTGCCAGGTTTTTATCGGGTAACGTACTCGCTGATATCAGGGCTTCTATGATACAGTACCCAGTGACCAATTCTATTTTGTCAAATTTTCTGTGATTACCATTTTATATTTTACCGGGTCGATATGGTTATTATATGTGTACAAGTCCATTGATCTTTATACGTTGATAAGAAATTATTTGATAAATATAGAAATGTCAATTTAACAATTTTTCTCGTGACGCTAATGACTCAACAATCTCTTTCTCCATCCTCGAGAAGAAAATGAGAAATTGATAGCTGCAGCACTGTGAATGCAATTGATCCCCGATAAGAAGCAATGTATCGCATAATGCACGTGTCCTCCGTGATTAGCGTATGACTATGCATGAGGAAGGCGTTTGACCCAGTCAAGTGAGCTACTGCACGACCTACGTAATACGTCCTGGGTCTAACTACCTAGTAGGTTGTAGGTATACTTAGTAGTAGGTTGTAACCCTCGAACCTTATACCTAAGAAACACGCAAGACTCCTTCCCCTAGCTGTTTTCATTCTTACTCAATTTCTCACTAATTCCTTTTCCGGAATTCCGCAGAATTAGTCGAACCACGAACCAGTTCCCGGCGACGACGGAATGTCTTGCGATACGATTGGCCACTTGCCTTTATCGCTTTCACAATTATTCCTAAGAACTATTGCGGTCCGTGTCTGTAGCGTCGAATTATAGATTTCATTGGATTGTATTGTTTGTATCATTTTTATTATCCACTCGTTATATTCGGGGCTCTTGGGAATTGAGTTGTTTTTCTCCCTCTCTTCTATCCCTTTCCCCCCCCCTGGGCCTCCTCACTTTCCCAGGTGGTTTACTTCAACGTGGAAGATCCTGGCTAAATGTGTAACTCGGTAGGGCGAGAACCGACCGACTCGTTGAATCTCGTTGAGATTCAAGAACCCGAGAAATTTATGCGGCACTTCGCCTTGGAAGCATAATTTATCGCCTCGTTTACGATCGACCAATTCGTAGCAAGCTTTTAAGGTAGAATCCGTAAGGATTACACCTTCGCTTTCCTCCGAATGTACAACCTTCGAATCCGCATGCCTTACGATTACAAGAGCCTCAGGTTACTCTGGATCGTGAATCGGAGAATCGTTTCCACAGTCTCTCGTCATCAGTTAGATTACTCTTGAGTTTTCACAGATTCACTAGAACACATGCACGGCGTTAACGGGGGCACCGTCCACTGTGCACGATCATTGAGATTTATGCTAAAGCCTGTATGTCATATATAGATTGTGATTAGCCGAAACGAATAAGCGGACGTAGAATTTCTTCGAAGTCATCATCGGGATGTGCAGCAGCCGCATGTAGGAATTTCTCGTGGTCGTCTGGAGAAAGTACAGCTTATTATGTTAGCCTTGCATCTCGGCCAACGTGCTACTTTATCCCACGTTGTCATCCTCGCTCGACCCTCCCTACTCCCATCCTTGACAGATGCCAAAGTTGCATGGAACTATCGCCTATCCTTTATCCCGTAGCAATTCCGGGACTTCCTCGGAGGAAGGATTCAACTCACGATCATTGAGAATTTTGTTCCCTCTCCATCTTTCCTGCCGGAAGTCACCGGAATGCATATTGACTTTCCAGGGTAACATTGGTGGTTCACTTAACGCGCAGTGGATGACGTTGGTTTGCATAATTTTCACATAACACATATAGATATACGTATAGGGTTAGCTTGTGTTCTTCCTAGGAGGATTTTATATTCTCACGGCCTCCGATATGTACAATGAGAATACGTAGAAGCACATGGCCGAGTGTCTGACTATCTATATATGTAGAGAAGACGCACCTGCAGGCGAGTCGAGTGTACACGGCTGTTAAGCCGACTTGCTGGGTCCGTAATTTGCCTAACGAGCTAATTAGTCGGCAGGAGTCTGCTCGCAATTTGGGGCCTCAGCTGGGAGTGAGTATTGGCCATTTGCAAAAAAGAACGCCTGCCGAGAGTGCTGCTCTCCCGTGGGCATCATCTCGTTCCTAGGATCCTCAATGGCTTTTGTATTGCCCGCGTATATGCCTGTGTATTTATGTATTTATGTTAGGTTGGGTTGGTTTATTACACGTGTAGATGTGGAATCGCCGACCGAGAGAGAGTAGCTATAATTCCGCTGCCGGCTGGCACGCACGCGTTGGGGCCTTATATGCAGGTTTCTTATCTCGGCCATTTGCAAATTTCTCCTCCTCGGCGGAGGTGAGTTCGTCTGGGTACTAAATTTCATAGTAGTGACGTCATATGTCAGGTTTGACAGGGGGTCATTGGACCGAAGGCTAAAGGGTGGGAGAGGTTGAGGGGTTTTAATTAAGAAAGAGAGAGAATCATACAAGAGTGTGGATAGTTGGGAGTGGATGCGGCTAAATGTATTATTTTAAGTGGGCATTTTGTTTTTTAGATGGCAGTCGCGCTTCTCTGTGTTCTACTAGTCGGTCAGGATGTCTTGGCGGTGGTGAACAAGGCGTCCTCTAACGTCCAGTCAGGATCAGGACAACATGATGAACTTGGAGAAAATGTAAAGGATGGTGATGCTGGTGATCGTATAAGCAACTCGTATGGACCACCTTCTTTGACGCAAGAATATGGTCCACCGTTTGGTGGAAGTTTTAACGGTCCTGCACCTGCCTATGGACCACCTGAACTAACAGGCGATCTGCGACCGACCCCGATATATGAGCCACCACCTCCCGAACTACCACCAGCCCCTCCAATACAAGGCAACCCTGCAGCTATCTATGGGCCGCCACCTCGCAAACCAAAACCACATTACGGACCGCCGCCAAAGCAAAGTTACGGCCCACCAAAGCTCAGCTATGGTCCACCAAAACCTCATTATGGACCTCCTAAGCAACAGTATGGACCACCACCTTCGTTCAGACCGCCGAGACCGCCATCAACACAGTACGGACCACCTCCAAGCTTTGGTCCACCTCCTTCTTCACAGTATGGACCACCTCCTAGATTCGGACCGTCCAAACCAGGTCATGGACCGCCAATTCCGATAACTGTCGAGGCCTATGGTCCACCGAATATAGCAGCAGCTCTTCCTTTTGGTCCTTCGGGACCTCAGGATGAGTATGGTCCACCACCGTCAGCTGCACAGCCGCCAAGGTTCTCCTCGCCACCTGGGGATTCTTATGGACCACCTCATCCACCGCCACCGCCCCCGGGTGTACCAGCACCTCCTACACCACCTGATATAAAGTACGACGGATGGCAACCTATTGCCGGTTTGGTTGGAGCTCCTGATCAGCAGTATGGACCACCGTCAGATAGTTATGGTCCTCCCGCGGACGATGCGCGTATTCTCTCCCACGGTGGATCCTCTTCTTCGTCTTCCTCTAGTTTTGTGTCTTCAAGCTCCCACTTGAGCTCATCGCACTCCAGTTCCGGATCGAACAATCTTCAATATTCTTCGTCGAATATACCAAGTGACTCCTATGGAGAACCTATTCATAGTTCCGAAGCTCAAGATCTCAAGACCTCTGTTCACCAATCATCCGCATCCTCCGAAAGCAACGGCCTGCCGCCTCCACCACTGCCGCATTACGAGAACTCTCAGGATCAGTATACTCCATCGAATGCAGGACTCGGATCAATACCAAGTGATCAGTATGGACCACCTTCATCGGGATCTATTCATCAGAACAATGTACAGGATCAACTTTTGCCGCAGTACGGTGCACCTAACGGTGGAGCACTTTCCATCGTAAAGACTGTAGGCTTCAAGCTTGTACCCAATTCAGGATCTTTAAGCTCCGATCTTCACGGACTTTCCATCTCAGACAGTAGCAGCTCCTCCTTTGGAGGCTCCTCACATTCCTTCCACTCCAATGCCGGCATAGCTTTACCTTTGACCGAGCAACCTCTTCAGACTTATGGAGCACCCGTATCAGGTTCCTTCTCTGGTTCCTCTTCTTTCGGAGGCGGTTTTGGAAGTTATGCGCCTGCCTTTACTAATTTTGGAGATCCTTCTCTGCCCTTACCGCCACCTCCACCACCTATCGATTCTTATGGTGCGCCACCTCCATCCTCCTACTCAAAGAATGGACCTTATCCACCTTCTCAGGGCATTCGTGGTGGAACCTCACACTCCTTCAGCAATGCCTTCGGCAATTCTTTTTCCAATTCATTCAGTAGTTCGCACCAAAAGCATGGACATCATCATCACAGGCATCATTCCCTGAAGCATGGTCCACCTCCATCTCTAACGGCATCTTTGATTCCTCCTAGAACTCGTCCACCTATAAAGTTCCGGGAACCCATCCCGCCAACGTTATTCACCTCCTTGCATCGTTTCGTACCTCCACATCCTCAGGTCGAGTTTAAAAAACCGCTACCGCCACCACCGAAGAATTTCGGTCCACCTCTGGTTCTCGATCAACAATTACCAACACTGGGTGCACCGATAGCTTTCCAATCAAGCGGAAGCGCTGGATCTTTTGCAAATTCATTCGATTCCAGCAATTCCTTCGGCAATGGCGCCTCATTAAGTTGGAACTCTGCCTTGGCTGCTCCTAACGTGAACTATGGGACGCCGTTGTCTTTTACCGACTTCAATACACCAGCACCGGTTATCACTTATGGTGCACCGAATTTTGGACCGGCCTCTTCCTTCATCTCTACCTCTTCCGGTTTCGGAGGAAACTTGTACAATAACATTGGAAACAGCCTTTCCACATATGGTTCACCTGCACCACCTTCTGGCTTATCTTTAGGACCTATTCACGATTGTGGTTTTCAGAAGTCCAGTGATGCTTTCAGTATCAAGGATCTGGGAAATCATGTGCATGTTGAGAGTTCCGGTTCCAACGATTACTCACAGTCAAGTTCACTCTCTTCCAGTGTCTCTAATAATCTTGTGGGATCGCTGAATGTTGATAGTCTCAGTTCATCGTTGAGTCCGGCACTGAATATTCCAGCCCTTAATCCTCAGTCAGCTATAAATTTACAGTCAAATTCATTGGCAGCTGCATATGCGCCGCCATCCGTGAACGAGCTCGATCTCCAGAGTCATGAACAGCAGAAGAATGATCTGAAGGACAGTTATGGAAATCCAATAGGAGTAAGTTATGGACTATCGGATCAGACTGGAGCAGCAGCAGCAGCCTTAACAACGAACCATATTCAAACGTCTTCCGACTACTCAAACATTCTCTCTGCATCGTCTGGTCAATCACTGAACTCTTACGATTTCGGAGGCAGTCTCCTCAGCGACGGAAATGGCCAGGTGTCAGCGGAAGCTCTAACCGCTGCGCTGACGGCGCAAGGGTTAGGTCAGGCCAAAAATTTGGGAACGGAACAAGTTGACGGGAATCAATTCTTAAAAACGTACGAGGGCAGCGAAGCTTTGGCACTTGCTCAGGGTCTGACGGCATCCGGTTCGGATGATTTCCAAATCCAAGGCTCCAGAGGGACGTACTCTCTTCAGATCCAGCCAGCCGACGGTGGTTTAGGAACATCGAATTCCGACGGAAATATCAGCCACGAACAGGTTCTATCTAACGGCCTCCTTCAGGATATCCTTGCAGCCATAGAACAGCCAGAGAATGGGCAAATTCAACTTCAGGGTCCGCCACAGGCTCAGCCTCTGGAGGAGGTCTACGGCGACTTGTCGAGATCAGCGACTAGTGACCTACTTCAGGCCAACGACCAATTTATAACTATTCAAAGAAGTACAGAGCATCACGCCGTGAAGCCGGTCGAAGAAGCTGCGGACAGAGACGGAAAAGAGTCACAGGAGGAATCCAAATCGTCCAACGACGAGGTAGCAGTTTTCTTCAAGGACAATTACAAAAAGGCAACAAAGAAGGAAACCAGATCCTTGGAGAATAAAAGCGAAGCGCAACCCATCCAAAGTTCGGCATCTTCGACAGAAGCTTCGCCGATGTTAAGCGCTTCCGCTGCTATCGAATCCTCTTGAGGTACCGGAAGTTTCATCAGCCCAAAGAGATCCTTCATGGAGATTTCGGTCCATTGGTTTCCAATTACCACTCGGACCCAAGACGATTGTAAAAGCCATGAAGATTCTCATATTCTCATACGCTCATTCGAAGCGTGAAATTATGAATCCTAGATCGTGATCGTAGATCCCTTCCTTATGATCGACTAGGATCATTCGTGTTCGACCTTTGGTATTGCGATTCTGAAAGGGATCGATCTTGACCTCGATCATCGAATTTACCTAATTTCACCGATATTCGCTGCGCCGATCGTGAAAAATCGGCGACCGCGATTAATACTCATTTAGGTCATTAGGTTACGCGCTCTCGCAGTCCACGTGTATCTAAATCATTGTATACTGATTTCTCGTGCGACACTCTAGATATACTATCGAAATAAGATGCTCAGTTTAGTAATAGGATAATGTCAGGCTCATTACGAATATCTGTCAGTGAGATGAACATAGAGATTATTCATCTATTGAAATCAATGATACAAGCGAATGAGGTACGATCGGTCTGTCATTGTCAATACTGACAACTTACAGTCATTATTACGAGTGACGCAAAGAGACTTTAGGTCTTCCAATTTGACTGAGGTCAAAGTTGACAAATGTTCTTTCGGCTCTTGATTAAAAATTCCTCAGAAACGGTGCTACGAGAGTCTGCTTCATCTTCGTGTTTCTTATTTACGTAATGACGCTGCTCATCCTACATTTCAAAGGTAAAAGCGAAGAGAAGCATCGTTACGAGCTCACAGGCCATACATATCCATTCTCAATATTTTATTGCTACTTTTTTTTTATATTAATTCATTAATTTATTGTTTTATTTTCGAGAGGACGACGTTCTTCGTATCTAAGGAAAAGATCGATACGCAAATTAATAAAAGTGATGTCTCCTTAGATACGACGCACTTTCGATACGTGTTTACTGAACCAGTGTACACGTGTAAATAAATGTATACTTTTTAAGTAAATTATCACTGATTTATTTACATTTCCCATGAACGAGTGTCTTAGCGTTAAGAGGATCCGGTGATAATATAAAATTTTACTAGTAAAATGAGGTTAGTACAAAATTGGTGGCCGTTAAGCTGCTGGGATGTCAGAGCATAACGCGTATCCACATATGTATATAAATTGGGAGGAAGGATGGAAACGTACGAGGGAATTAGGTATCTACTTCTAAGTAGGATTACGGTTATGTAAATCTAATGTTATCATAGATAGGAGGTTCTCGCAGAAGGATAGTTAACAGACGAGGTCTGGCATTGCTTTGCTTATCTTTTTCTACCTTCCACCGTCTCCACCTTCTCCACCTTCTCCACCTTCTTCGTTGGACCCTCGACCATTCCCTCTCTACGTTCTTTATATTCCCACCTCATTACCTTCTGCTTCTCCTCGATTCTCTTTTTACGATCGTCACGTGCATGAGAAAATTCCCACGTTTTTTCCTTTTCTTTTTCTTTTTTTTTTTTGGTTACGATCGCGTAACCTTACTCAACTGGGCTCATCGTCCGATGACTGGTGGTAGGTACATTCTTTTCTATACATTTAGACAGAGTGAGATGGCAGATTCGTTTCAGTGCATGTATAGTTTCTTATCTTTAATCGAAATTAAAGCTCGTAAGATAGTGAAATAGTGAAATAGTGAAATAGTAATACAGTCATACTCGAGTGAATCGTGTTGAATCAGGATACGAGAATCGTATGCATTTCTTGAAACGCTCGGAAGTGCTTTATTTCCATATCGAGTTCGTAGCTTGAACATTCATAGCGATCGCGCGAGACTGTCGTTGCCTCGGGGCTTGAAACGGAATGGAAAACATATAGGTAGGTGTGGACGAATCGTTCTCTTCAGCCATTCACTCACCCAGCCACCCAGCCACCCAGCTATCCAGCCACCCAGCCACCCAGTGTTCTATCTTATTTCTCCCTATAGGAAGTTTCGTTCATCGTTCCGGTCAATTGATCTAGGTTTCTCTGGGTCAAGTGCATTGAGAAAGGTCAGCTGAACGTGTAATGGACCAATTAAGTAGCCAGCCTTACCGTGGCTTTGTAACTCTCTAGTTTTTAGACTCACTTGAAAATACGAATCTGCGTTTCTACGCTTTGGACACGGCAAAGCGTTTTTATATTTTTATGGGCTTCTTGGCCAATTTTGAGAGGTTCGAGTTAATTGCAATTGTCTAGAGTGAAACTTGGAAGTCGCACGTAGTAAAGTAGAGCGAAAAATGCAGAGCGCGATTATCGCGGAGAAAGGATGAGACACGGGAACGTTCCTAGTGGATGAGCCAAGGAGTTCAAGAGTGAAAGAATTATAGGAGATAGAACTGCTGTAGCTGCGGCTCTAGCTGTTGTTGTTGTTATCGTCGTTAGACACGGTTCCCACGGTCTCAAGAGGGCGACCTGACTTTTAGATTGGGAACGTTACGATATTTATAGGATCAGCCAATTCCTGAAGTCGATCGCAACTTTACAAGGGTTAATAGGAATATCTGCCGTAGCGAAGTCAATGGAATAAAAGAAATGAAAAGAAAGGAAAAAAAGGAGTGGCTCGTGAATTCGGCCCGAAATTCCATAAAAATTGGTGAAATATGCATAGCGTCGTTGGAACGCACTGCTGCGCGTCGCGACGTCGCGGCTTTCCCAGGGGACGCAGAAATCCTGACAAGGAGAGAATCCCGAGTAAGGAAAAGGGGGATGGAAAAGGCGAAGAATGCCGAAGAAGAGAGCGGAGACTTCTCCTAGGAGAGAATATTCGGAACATCCTCCTGAAAGAAATCTAATTTCGGTACTGCGAGAAACTAAGCCATTTCTTTCCGTTTCATAATATGAGCATATCGCTATAACGATATACGTACCTGAGGGCAGGATGTGGCTGAAGGAGGAGGAGGCCGAGGGAGAGGGAGGATGAAAAAGAGACAGAGACGAATAGTAAGCGAGTATAAGGGTGCAGAAGCGCATGCAAGTTCCACATTGGTTTTCCACTCTGGGAAAATGGTTGGAATGCCTGATAAAAATGCCAACGTCATATTGCCAGCGTATCTTGGCGTCTTGGGATGCTGCCTCGGATGACTGGAGGTTAGGCAGTAGGCAGGCGCCCGCCAAGGGTGTTAGTTCAGACAGCCGAAAGACGATCCCTCATCTCCCGGACACTTAGCGAGGCGTCGTTTGTCTCTTGTCTGCTCGTCTGTCCGTCTGTCCGTCACACCCTTTGGATCGTCCACTTCCACTTCCAATTCCAGTTCCAGTTCCACCTCCACTTTCACCCGTACCCTTGCGACAGATATGTACACCCTTCTTCATTGAAATTCATATATATTTGGAGTCAGTGAGAATTGAGGGTGAATGTATATAGGTCTACATACATATACGTACATGGCTATTTATGTACTTTTATCCCACAGTGTAAAATCATCCCCTTCTCGGGAATTGAATAGAAAGCCCTCGCTGGGTCTCTTCTCTGATTGCCAGATTGCTGCTTCCGTTGAACGTCGATGGGTGTGATTAGTCAAATTGCAAAAAGTGTATTAAGGGTGGTTTTGGTATAATTTTATCGAGAACGTTGTTACTATTAATACCTAAATTTCGAGGCACTGATATTAAGGCGCGACTTACACCGTCAATTTGGTATAGGGTGTCTCCTGAAATTTTGAAGGGAATTTTCCAATTGGGGATGTTGAATGGCTGGGTAGGCGGTGGTGGTGATGGTGGTGATGGTGGTGGTTAGTGAGACTGGGGGTTCCTGGTTCTGCCCTCATAATTAAGCCGACGCTGGTTTTTGATGGCCACTAAAAATGTCGCGGAGGGTTGCCCGAGTGGTTAAGGAGTCTCGGCTGGTGAGTCTGGTGAAGCTGGAAGGGTGGCTCCAGGGGTGGCTGCCAGAACGACGTATAACGTTGCTCCCGTTCTTACGCTCTGATATTAGCAATACTCCGACTCGTAAAGTCGACTGTGCGGCAATTCGAGTCACTTTGCGAACCCTTTATACACTTCCATCCCCCCAGAGCAGCCCGTGAGGAAGGCATACTCCCTCCTTAAAGGGGACCAGAATATAGTCCCCGTTGGTATCTACGAATTCATTCCGTTGTGCCTTTCGCTGAGCGTCGTAAGGCGTCGGGACGCGCCTCTAGTCGAGCACTGATTTTAATGCCTGTGCTTCCTCAATTTTATGACTCTATTCAGCCTGGAAATTTCGGCACTGGAATATCCCGTGGGAATTTCACCCCGCTATATACTTTTCATTATCCCGCTGCAGTACTGTGTTTTGGCAAATTGACGGTAAGTGGAATACCAGGTATGATCAGAGGGTCAGGAAGAGATATTTCTATTGGAAATGGTAACTGTGAATTGTCAGGTGAAAGCCTGATAAAACATGGAACAGTTGAGAAATCCAAGAAGGTGATCCGTCGCCAAGGATTTGAGAGGGAGTAGGCTACGATTGGCCGGCGAGTAATTGCAATTACTTAGGTAATGGTTCGGCTGTTATTATTTCCAATTACAATTAACCTTTTCAGTAGGTAATTAAACGAAAGGCAGGATGGGAGAGAGTCGCGGATATAGGTGCTCGCTTGGTGTGCCGCGCCTCTCTGATTTAATAAGTTCATTACCTAATGAACAGATGTACGAGGCTCTCGTTACTCCCTCCGACCAGCCAGCTCGTCGAGGCTCGGACCTCCACCCCCCCCCCCC
>NW_014333091.1:350091-351180 GCF_000341935.2 Cephus cinctus | reverse complement strand
CCCCCCCCCCCCCCGTCAGTGCCGATAATCAATACTTTTAATTAGCGCATTTTTATGAATTCGGCTATAGTTTAATTTTAATTGAATGTTAAATCGATGCCTCGACGCTTCCACGCAATAATTCGATTCCGTGCTTGAACTTTGATCGATATTACTTTTTTCGGAATCGATCGGTCTCATCGATCGGCGTGCTGAAAAAGAATTGCTAAGGAATCGATCGACGGAGGTGGAATCGTAAGGGATGCTTAAAAATATTAAAACTATTCGCGTTTGCATATTTTTGGCAACTCCCGGAGGACGTCTGGCTATTTCACCCTGGCAGATATGGTAACCGTGGTAGCAGTGGTACTGCTGCTGCCCTGCTGGATGAGACGACGGGAGGGGAGGGGTCGGGGTGTGACTGTTTTTAAGCCTTTAATCTTTTGAGACAAAGGCGAGGAAAAATGTTACTCGGCGCGGCTTTCCGTTTCCTGTGGCGCCGTGCCACCCCGTGAATTAGTGGAAAGAGATAACAAAGAAAGAATTAAGACTTAGCCAACTGAGGGACTAATGTATGCCAGGGCGAGGGGAGGATTTTTTTAATCGGTAACTTAGCATCCCCTTCGCTAATGGCCTCTTGCAATTCCTCGGAGATTTCAACCGAGCCGCAGCCGCTCGGCACACACACACGCACACGCACACACTGAAAAAAAGCCGCACTAACAAGCATTCGATTTCCCTCGGTCCTTTTTTTTCCAACTCCTCCTTACTGCACGTCAATGACTTTTATCTTCGTCATCCCTTAGTCCTCCTGTATTCTCTTCCGCACGCTTAGCGGCTCTCCCCTCCACTTATCTCAGCGGAGCGTTAATTAACCCACAGTGGCAAATAAATTTCGGTTAGAACGTGAGAAGCAACAAATCTGACTCAGGTGGTGTCAACTGCGGCAAATGTGAGCCCCTCTTACTTGAGTTACTTCGGGGGGTGCTTTCCGCCCAGTGAGGGACGCGGCCATCTTTCGCCAGGGGATAGAAGGGAGCAGTACAAAGCTGAAATGAGAGTGAGAGAAGGAAGCAGGGGTGTCGTCCTATCTTTATCTCATCCCCCCCC
>NW_014333091.1:346467-349693 GCF_000341935.2 Cephus cinctus | reverse complement strand
CCCCCCCCCTGCGCCCGTTCACCCTGGGTAACGTGCGCGCGCGTCCTAATTAGAGAAATTTAAATTCATAGCCACCCTACGCTGCTGAACCGAAGTCAGCCCTCCCCTACTCCTCCCCTCCTGCTCTCCAGTCAGCCAGCCAGTCATGGTGTAACGTCCATATCCCGAAGCCCAGCTCGCATCCCTTAACTAAAGCAATTATGAATCACCCCTTGTCTACCTGACTTATGCCGAAAGATAATGTCATTTTCCATCAACGTTCCTAGCAGCAATTTCTACTTTCTCAGGGCCCGCGTTGCTGCACGTTTTGATATACTCCTCACGTCATTCCCATTTATTCCAAGGAATCGGGAATAGTAATTAGCAGACGAGACTGCTCGTTTTCATTGTGGAAAATGATCGGTGATCGGCATTGATTGGGAGAAGATGTCGTAGATGGGTGCATCCAATGGGCAACGATGACCAAACAATTTTGGAAGAGGACAGAGCGTGTAGTCCTGATCAAAGAGTTTCGATACAGCAACATCCTGGAGATCCTGGATAGGATGATCCTGTAAATGGTCGTTAATGCTGTTTAAGGACGTTCCTGTACTCAGGGGGGCATAGTTGGTCGTCTGGAAGGTCTGACGAGGATCGAAGAATAGGGATAGCAGGGGTCATAGGGGAAGAGGTGTAATAGCCAATGAAATCAAATTGCGAAGGAGCGTGTCAGCATTAAACACATTCCGGCGTTATTAGCTTCCATTCGATGGCACGGCTTATTATTATTTCCTGTAGATCGGGAATATCTAGATGAATTACCCTTAGTCGGAGGTGTATCATAACGACAGAACTGGGGTAGACATTTCCCATTGGGATTAACGACCCCTCGTGAATTTTACTTGCCTAAAGTAACTGAGTGAAAGTGTACTAGAGGGTGGAAGCTGTACTCATTCATGACATTCAGGCACCTGCAATATTCCTATGCAGGGGTAGATTTTTTTGTGGTTGTTTCCGTATCCGTTAAAAGCTCTGATAAATCAGAAGCTACCCCGACAGCCGTCATTTGTAAGGGGCTTCCCGAACTGGTCGTATCTTCTGCAACGTTAAGCTCGAGTGGGGTCGCTGCTTTCTGACGTGTATCTCCCTGGGAGTCGGGGGTAGCTTCCCCTTTGAGGTGGCCTTGGTCCGGGAAGTGGAAGATCCGGAGTACATCCTCTCCTACGGTAGCCTCTCGTGGTACACCTCCATCCCGGTATGGAAGGAGCCGCTGGGTGCTCCCTCGTAAACCTGCCAGGATCGCGAAGCTATCCACCGAGGAGGGTTGTTCCGGTGAACAGCTACAGGGGTTCTTCCATATACTGCTCGTGGTTTCGTCTAGGGTGCTCAGGTTCCTCAGGTTCCTCAGGTTCGAACGCCCAAAGGGAGCCAGGAGCTTCTCTGGCGGTGGTGCTGCTGGTGCTGCTGGTGCTGGTTAATTTGCATCCCTTAATGAGTCGCTCACGTAGCGCCCTTATCTTTACGCCCTGCTCCCCACCCTCGGCTCACTTCACGCCGCCGCCGACATCAGTATCTCTAGCACCTTCAGTCGTCTCCAAGATCACCTTCAGCACCAGCAAATTCAGCATCCTCGCCTACAAAGCTAGTTTCCACTTTCTTCTCGGTTGTCTTCTCATCCACCCTTCTCCTGTGTCTGTTTTCCACTGTTCCTTCTTAGGATAGCGTCACTTGGTACCTTCGACACTTAAAAGAAGAATCTTTGGTAATTCTCTTAAAAGTCCATGTTCCAGGAAGTTAGGGAAGAAAAAAGAGGTACGAGCTCCCACGTCGTTTTCCCGGCGCGAAAGGAGTGAAAGGGGTGAAAGGAGTGAATGGGCCCAGAATGATAGTATAACTGTATACACGTTACGTGTATACGTACAGCACGTATACAGCCTACCTGCCGTAGCTGGACCAGCGCCGAAGGAGGATTCTTGTTTCTCGCTTCCCGCGTCACCCACTTTCTCCAGCATTTCCATACAACTTTTCCAATTTTCAAAGCGCTTCTGCGAAGGCCGCGTGGAATGTTTCTTATTTCTTCTAGAAAGAAGTTAGAAAGACATCGGAGATCGAGTGTGTACCTGGCTGCACCCGCAACGAAGCGACGCGAAACTGCTGGGACTTATTGAAGACGCCATCCCTGAGGACTAAATTTCAGACTCTTTTTCCTCGACGTGTTACGCGCATTCCAGATAGCTCATCTGCCATTCTTCTTTAACCTCTAAAGTTTCAAAGTTTAAAACTCGCAGCCATACATTTCAAATTCAATTACAGGCTGCACGGCAGTATTGGTCTCGGCAATCCTAACAATCTGGACTAATCCGAAAATTCTCTCGTTTTTGGTAACTCCTGCTCGGCTGACTCGGAAAACTCGGTGCGCATCTGTCGCCAAATTATTTTGTCCACGAGGCCGTGAAAAATTCTCTGACACCCGTGAGAAATTTCGTTGGTCGCGCGTCTATCCAGCGAAAGTTCACTCTCTGTGCTGTAGCAGCAACCTGCCCATACATTTATGAAATATTATAAAATCCTGAACTCTGGATTCCCCCTAAGGTCGATCGTAACGAGCTAGACATTCACATTCGGCTCGGCGAATTCATGAGATTTCTGCGATTCGTTAGCCCCGCCAAGAGAGTTGGTTAAGATCTTCAAAGCGCTACGCTCAATATCCATTACTGTGACTGGCGCGAGAACGACAACGACTGCGAGAACAATAAAGGCGGAGAGGTTTATTCGAGGATCGCGGACGGCATTGTCGCGGCGTAGGTTATCGCGTATGCAAATGGAGGAACTTGAAGGGCTTCCAGGTGTTCCTGGATGGTAGCTGCTTGTCGCGGAGGTGGCTGATGGTGTTATGCGTCGAGTTCAAGGAGTAGGACACAGAGGGAAACTGTTTCTATCGGGGAAGGTTTAGTTGGATCCCTGAGGTGGGGACTGTACGTAGGAGAAGGATAGCAGTGGCAATAGAGGGTGCAGAGGAAAGCCCCCTGTCCGATTATCGGAAATTAATGTAAATAGGAGCCTCGCAGCTCGCAGCTCGCTAAGCTCATCTAAGCAGCGTATGTCGTTTGACTACAACTTGGCTCGTAAAGGCCTCATTGCCCTGAGTCGCGATATCCTCTTTAGTACACGTGCATGGGATGCAGATGCAGAGTGCAGTTGCAGTTGCAGTAGAAGCTGAGGACTACGCCCCCCCCCCCCCCCCCCC
>NW_014333091.1:332703-346382 GCF_000341935.2 Cephus cinctus | reverse complement strand
CCCCCCCAGCAAGAAACAACTTTCTGAAATTACACATCGACGCCATTTTAGATTTCGGATTGACGTATCCCAGCAGAACCATGACGATCAATTATCCATCCGGCAGAGACATTAAGATCCTGTGCAACTGAGCTTGGATGCCTCCACCGTCTTCTGGAAGATTAGTTTACATTATCAGTGGAACACCTCCGAGACGGCAGAGGCATCTAGGCCGCCTAGAGGAGATTTGTACTCGTTTGGGCTCATGGAACGAACCCACTGGCTGCAACTTCAGGTTGTTGGATGACATCGTTAAATTATCATTGCACCGGCTGTACCTGTACCAACCGCCAGTGAACTCGTTGATTTACGAGTTCCTCGAGTGTTTCCCACCTCGCCAAAGCCAAGCCAAGTCCCATGCGTCTTGGATCATTCCCCAGCGAAGTTATCCCTTCCGAATTTTGCCCATTTGCGACTCACGACTTGTGATTCACAACTTTAGCTCACTTCGGACAGCAGTCAACTTCTTTCCTACGAGCTCGTCTTCCCTTTGCTTTTACTTTTTTTTTTGACATTTCACCGACAGTTGGACGCTTGTCCTTCCCGAGGGGAACAGATGCAGGGAGACTGTTGAAGGGGTGGCTATGGGTTTTTTTTTTGGATTCCCCATATTGACAAGGGGACATAGTATAGGATATAGGATAAACGTCATGTCCCCTGACCATCGCTTTATCAAAAGACTGTTTTATATAGGCGGCAGGAACGGTAGGCTTTATTTGTAGTATTGGTCAGCCAATATGTTGCATATTGGCAGGAGCACGTGTTTCGATCCTTCCATTTTTCTAGACTCCGAGAAAGTGTGTCGTTCGTGGTTAGCCGACAAGTTGTTGCAGGGTGGGAGAAGTGGCGAAATATGAAAAGTCACAATGCAAAGAATAAAAACGGTTGTTTGCTCTCCGTAAGCCGATAACGAGCAACAGTTGTTGCTTGGTTATCGATCCTTCCAATTCGCTTTTATTCTTCGAATAAAGAATACGACACAGTCCTGGTAATAAAATAAGCCTTTTAGGGATCCAATAAAAAATACTAACAGCCGTAAAAAGAAATGTAGATCGACAATGGTTTTTTTTAAGGCTATCCAAAGCAGCAGCATTTTCGCATTGGCTATTGGAATTTGGCTATCTTGGAATTTTAAAAGTGCAGCCGGGTTTGCAACGGAGGAATTTATCATCTGTTTTGTCGCACGTTCGAAACAGAAGACATATGGCTTTTAGAACAAATTGCCTTCTTCGTCTCCACTCGACTCTCTTTCACGACTCGCACTCCTGTTCCCACGCTACGCCTATACCCATCTCCATTCAGTCCCGTGCCCGTTTAACAGGAAAGTACTTCGCAAAATAATAAAACCCCATATTTCAAGGAAGCTCCCATCGTGAAGCAGCTATGCAAATTTCAAGGGGGTTCCCACTCGAGTGCCGTCAACCCGGCGGAGGGATGCTGGTTCGGGAGGGTAGCAAGCGAGTGTGGGGGAGACTCCGAATGGCGGTCTCTGCCAGTGACGTTTTTAATTATTCAATAAAAACCGGGATACGGGTATAGATAGCTCGGAGAAATATAGTATGGGCAACCAGATATAGGTAGCCTGCAGCTTCCTGGATCTTTTATTCTCTCCATCGATGTCACGGTTCGCTGTGCAGCTGGCTGATCGTCAGGAAGACACGTCCCATAAAAACATAAAAACATAAAAACATAAAAACATAAAAACATAAAAACATAAAAACATGCCAGAGTCACCAATCTTTGAAAAAGATCCTATACCGAACGCCCCTTCGAGTCTGACCTGGTAACTCGAACTTAAATGCGTTACCGAGTTCCTCGGCTTGATTCGTTTACACGTTTATCCCTTGCATCGACTGGTCCAGCTACACGTATTCAAGGAGAGGCTTTCACATGCCGAACTCGATCCTCATGAAAGTTTCCTGCTAGCCCCAGGGGATCGCGAAACCCTGGATTCTCACTAATTCATTCGGCACGTGTTCATCAGTTCGGACTTTTGGCTCATACGTATGTCCCCCTTTTTTATCTCAAGAAATTTCATCCCTTATGTCCAGAATTAGCGCGAGGGAGCTGGGTAGCAGGTATGCCCGGGTGGCTGTGTGTATGGGCTTAATGGCTTCTACTTGTGGGATGAATGCTCTAGGAGGAAAATTGAGGTAGGTCTGCTGTAAGGATACCTTCGCGTGGATGATCTACTTTGAACACAGGAAGGACGCCATTGAGAAAGGCGACGCAGCATCGGATGCGGAGTGCTGGTACAGGATCCTTACTCTCTTGGTTGGTCCTTCTGTATTATGAAGGATGCATCTTTTCATAATCATATTAATGGATCTCTTTGATGTCTAGTAAGCTGAACTCTGAACGTGGAAGATGATGGCTAGAGGTTCCTCAGGATTCTGCCATCTACTTTCTCCATCTTCTCCTACACTGTCCAACGTTTTCCGTCCTCTCTTGTAACTTCGCCATTTTTCTCTCGTGGTCCTCATCTTGGAAGGGAGTTTCGAAATTACTTCGGTAAAATTTATAACTCGATCTTTCGTAAAATACCTAACGATGATCCTCGAGGCTGCTGGTTGCTCTTAGTGGGGGATGTCATATCAGGAACTGTGAGCTACGTCACGATGTAAGGTGTGACGTTTAGAAAGAAAATCTTCATTTCCCTTTGCATAAATGAATAAATGATAATTGGGAGTTTAGCAAAACGTCAGAACGAACGAGAGGACTTTGGGACTTTGCAGGGACTTCAGGAGACTCTTAATATAGTCGTTGTATAGGATATATATTGCGCCAGGACGGCTCATAAATAGCTGATGAGTGGCTAGAGGGTAGTGGTCAGGTCAGGAACTTTCTGCGCTTTGGCAAGCGCGATTCTCTATCCCATGGGTGTCCTGAGCTCTCAGACTCCTGGAGTCGTGTCCTCCCCCAGGACTCGTTCACTTTCCGTTTGTCGGACCACAAGACGTCTCCAAGGATTTCCAACGGTGTCCTCTAGCTTTTCTTTCATTCTTTTGAAACATGATTTTTTTAATTCAAAAAGTAAAGCAAGGAAGCAAGGGGGGCCTTGGACCGAAGGAATTTAAGAAGAAGGGTTCAAGATTTCAAGAGCAAAAGGATGAGATTAAGAGGATGTTGGTGGGGAAGGGTTGGGATGGGGACGTGTGAATTGGGGAAGCGTGTCGGTATAGGAGGATTTATGTTTGAGTCGATTCTGCCGGGTCTCTAGCCAAAATTAGTAGCTGGTCGACGTTCTCGTTCAATTAACCTTTTACCTTCCACCAATCTCCGGCCCTATAGTATCCCATGCCCCTTTCTCAGTATTGTGGTTATTGCCACGGAGCTACGGAGCTACGGAGCTACGGAGCCGCGGGCGACGTAGCAAGTCAAACAAAAGACCGTAAAGCTTCCCCAAGAGCAGCTCGGCTCAACGACAACGCCACATCATCTCCTTCGTTATTTTTCTCCCTTATATTTGTCACCCTTCAACCTCTTGGAACCCTTATTCGACTTGGCCCTTCTATCGTGTCCTTTATCTTCGACCTTTCCTTCTTCTATCTTTTACCTCCCCTTCGGTTCCTCAGATTCCTCTGCTTATCTCTGAGTTTATTTTAGACTTTAATACCGTGACGTGAAAAGCGGTTTCAGGAGCATCTTAACGGGTGAAACTTCATTCTTTTTCCCTTGGGTCTTGAATTCCAAGGTTACCTTAACCCTCCGCAAGGTCTCTGTAGCAATCTCGAAGAACATGCTCATAAGTTTAGGCTGCTCGTCTCTCAGAATTCAACTGGACATGAAATCCCGTGGGACCTCGTGGGGATAACGTTTCAGCCCCTATGAAATTCTCACTGGAGGTTGTAGAGAATTTGTGAATTTAGTCAAAATGAACTTTTCACGCTCTGCCGATTCAATTATAACCGTTTGCTCTGTTTCGGCCACCATCCTGCCACGTTGATTTTCGAATCATCCATCGGTAGATCGAAGATACCAAATAGTACCAGAAAATTGACGAATCCTTTCCGGCTAGAATCTCGCGTTGATCGCACAAAAAAAAAGAAATAAAATAAAAACAAATAACAAAACAGTCGAAGAAAAATAAACGGGACTGGCTGAAGGAGGTGCAGCCAGGAAGGTCCCAGTCTTCAATATGCAAAATTGCTGAACACGGCCGTAAAACGCAGCCGGCGTGTGTGCCAATATGGCGAGTGGATCCACCTCCTTTGCTAAATGCCCAGCAGCCAAGTCACCCTAGAAAATTGAGATATTAACGTGCTACGCCATTTTAGCCATAGAGAGACATAAGGTACAATCCACACAGCCGCGACCAATTCCTCCCGTTTGAATTACGTCAGCACCAACTCACACGCTTCACTCCCTTTTTTATTATCTCTTTGAAATTTTTCCGAGAATTTTGTACGATTGCCAATATCGGGATCTACACGTATATATATATATATATATATATATATATATATATATATATATATATCTTTACATATTGCTATATTTCAAAATAAATGTATTTTCCCACGTGGTACTTCTCTATGGGAACTCATGAGCTCTCTCGTGGTCCCTGCAATAGCCCCGAACACCCGTTATACGTCGAGGCGTCGCAGAGGCACACATCGTTCTACGGGACCACAGGGTGGCAGCGACAATAGGCATTGTGCACCCGCCATAACCAGGAACCGAACTCGACAGCCTCGCGTATTGTCCGAGTGTCAAGGGAAGCCCTCTCCCACACGTGCCCACACACGCAACACACACGACTTCACGCTGATACACAGATCCTCAATTTTAACCTCCCTCTCTTCCTCCTTAATCTCTTTAACCTCTTTAGCCTCTTTAACCCCATCGACTCCTCCTTTCTCTCTCACGCGTTTACTCCTTTATGCACTTTTTTCATGATATTGAACAAAAATAAATGACGAATTTACAGCAACTAGCAAAAAAGCATGCGTGCGTTTAATGAAAGAAACGCGTTATCCCATCTACGAGCCACGACCAGTGTTATCAATAGCGATAGTGACAAATTTCTGACGATGCTTCACGATAACAGCGAAGGATCTTAATTTCTGATTAGATTCCAGTATATAAGAAGCGGAGTTTCAGCGTGCGGATTATTGAGTTAATAAATTTTCTGATTGCTCTACGAACTTAGCCCACATTATATCAACATGAAAGGTAAGTGTTGCCTGCAGTCTCGCAATAATCGGTGTATCAGCCATTCGCCAGATTGCACCACCAGTGCAACTATGCACTGCAATAAAATTCAGTTCACACGTCATTACTATATTTTGTAAAACCACACCAGCACTGTACTTGTTTTTTTCATTATCTTTCAGCTGTCGCAGCCTTCTTCTTCTTGGGTCTGGTCGTCATCGCCTTCAGCGTCGACGACGAAATTCCGGAAGGCGTGAACTGTCCGGCTCAGGATCCCGAAAACGCAACGCACGTACCCCATCCCACCAACTGCAACCTGTTCTACACGTGTTCCGGCGGATGGCCAATCCTGTCGTCTTGTCCCGCTGGACTGCACTTCAATGCCGAGTTGGAAGTGTGTGATTGGCCAGATTCGGCAAATTGCACCGCAAGCGCTGAAGATTAATTAAGACCGATATCTGTAAAGATATAAACACGTGACTGTTATTCTATGTTCTAATAAAAATTCACTTTGAAAAAACTAACGAGATCTCCTTGCCTCTGTTTACTCGTGAGTTATCAGCCAGACTCCCGAGTAAATCCTGGCTGCACGACGTGTCCGTCGTCCTCGCAGTGAATCTTCTCCAGTTGGCCGCGAGTGCATCTATGCATTAAGCCATCCTCGGCTTGGGAGGGGAGTGAGAGTGAGTGAGAGAGAGAGAGAGAGATTCGATGCATCCAGTCTCCGGGCAGCCAAGTAGGTACCCAGGCTACGGCTAAGGCTGTAAGCGGGCGTTTCGAGTCTGGCCATGCACTTCGGTGCAATTTAACCGTAACGGCTTAACAGGCCGTTTGTATTGCCAGTTGAAGGTTCGCTCGCACGCGCGCGCTTTGTTGCGAGTGTGTACGGCGACGCAGAAAACAATAGATCGCAATAGGCAGAATTGCTCACAGTTCAAAGTATAAGCTGTGTCCTGTGCATCCTATGGCTATGTCAAATGTCTCAGTTTTACCTCGTACTACGCCGCACTCGAATCACTCCTGATAATTCGATACGTATTCATTGCATTTTGTGTGAGGATTGAGAGTTCTCGATAAAAAAGATAAAAGATTATCGGGGACGAGAATTAGTAGTGGAACTACTGACATTCTTCAAGGCTTAGCTTTATCACCTAAATTCAAGTGTAAGTATAGTTAAACTCAATGATTTGATCATTTTTTATTAGGTGGCTCGAACGGTATTGACTATTCCAGAATGAGCTTACTTTATTCTCGGCCTAAGTATAGTGACTCACAATAGTCCCGCCTCAAGGACGGCACACAGCCAGTTAATCGAGGTTCTGCTGTAATAAATATATTTATTGATGAAAAACGAAGTTAGTGGGACTATTGGAAAGCGGAAAATTCTTAGTAAATCCTAAATCTCTTTTCCGAGGATCCTTTCGGAGGATCTATCGGTGGGATTAGTGATCACGTGGTGCGAGTGATTTCGAGAATAAAATTGGAGTGCGGTCACGCAAGAGAATCCACCGTGTAAGATTCTTAGCTGGGACGTTGATCAGGTTCGGATCGATTGATTTCCTAGAAAGATGCACCCATTGGAGGCTGAGTTAAATCTGAGTTTAAACTCCAATGAGTGGGAGGAGAAGGAGGAGATGGAGGAGGAAAGATTCCCTGAGGGATTCATCTTATCGATGCTGCATCCGTGTGTATGGCTATACTAATATATATAGGTATAGATGTTCCCATAGTAGTTTAAGCGCATAGGAAAAGAAGATCTGATCAAAGAGGCGACACTTAAATTTTCCATTTCGTTCGAATGAAAGTCCGTCTGCTTTTCTGTACGTCCGTCTATCCATCCTCCATCTTCTCATCTACTTTGCTTTGCTCTTCAGCAGCTCCTTTTACTTCTTGCTGTACGTTTTACATTACTACCACGATACCGGGTTAATGTTGCATTTTCGTGGAGAGCAAAGAAGAACGAATGAATAGAAAGCGAAAGAAAAAGTAAGAGAAGAAGAGAGGAAAAAAGGAAAGAGGAGAATGAAAACTTATCGAGACTTCTTATCGGTGGCAGTCAGCTCCTGCTTGGCTGTTCCCGTCTTCGCTGTGTCCCTTTTTCTCCATTGGCTGCTTTTTTTTTCTTTTATACGTTTTACGTCATTTCGGCGAAGGAACGTATCAAGGGAATGCTAATGGAATCCATTCTGTGTCAAATTGGAAACCGCTTGGAATGTTACGTTCTTATTAAATAAATGGACAGAAATGTACGCGGCTTGTGTCGTCTATGATTTACGTGGTTTTTGTCGTCTTTCTTTCTTTTTTTCTTTCCCCATAAAACTTCTACGTGGTAGAAGAATTATTGTTAGCGAAATATAATCGTTGCTCAGGTCGGTGAGTGTGTTGGGTGAATTAATGGGTAGAAATTTGGTCGGGACGGGGGACTGTGATTATAAAACGGGCTGATGGCGTGTGGAGAAACTGGAGAAACTGGAGAACCTGGAGAACGTGGGGAACGTGGAGGCTCGTAGTGCATGTGGCTGCATGTGCGATGCGTGCAGGTTGGGCAAGTTCCTCAGGCTCACGCTTTGCCTGCAGATTACAATTTTGTTGCGTGGCTCCTTGGCTACGCCCACTTATTAGCCACCCGGTAATTTTTCTATAGTAGCGTTATCGCTCTAGATCGACGCTCCTGCGGTGGCGTCGCATTCGACGTGGAGTCTTGGTGCTATTGATCATCGACCTTCTTCATTTATGACAGCATTTTTACAAAGTGCAAGAAATCGAAAGATGTGCTTATCTTCCAATACTTGGACCATACAACGTGTTTGGAACAACCTAAGAATTGAGGATAAGAAGGACTTGAAATACTATAATGCGGCGGTACAGAGTAATACATCGAAAAGATTGAAAGAGCTAACGATAAAAAACTGTACGTCATGCATTCACTATCTTGCACTTACCGGAACATGCATTAAAGGATAAAGAAAGAGTCAACAGCGATCTTTGATTCTTACAGTCCAGCGTTGCTACTGCGGTGGTCAATTGGTTCAGTAAATATTGACGAATTTATTACGAGGGAATTTAGATAAAAGTTTTCGACTCGTTAATTTATCGAAAATGTGACTAAACTTTTCTATTTGATTAGACCGAAATGTCAATTATTATTTTTTTTAACAAGAAAACATTATGTATATTGTATTTTGGAATACAATTGTTTTCGTTTAATAATTCCTTGAAAAGTGTATAGCGCACAAGTGTTTGTCTTAGATATCACCTAATGCATTAATCAAACAGGAATACTGAAAGTTGATTGGTAAATGTAGTCAGTCAATATGTAATATTACCAGGAAATTGAGTCTGATAAAAATAAACATAAGACACACAGGTTTATCGACTTTGCGATTTTATCACGATTGAATATATATCTAAACCATTAATTTAATCAATGTCCGAGTGCTTATCAATTAGTAAGAAAACGTGAAAGCGTGAGTAGATTTATCCCTTATAAAGCGATGATTCGATCAGTTAAAAAATATATGAATCGCACATGTAATAATGTTCAAATAAATAATTACGACCGTGTTTTTTAATCAGTTTAGTAATTTTATGATAAACAATATATTTGATAAGGTCAAAGCTACTTTGTGACTACTGGCAGGTTGACTTACTATATGAAAACCGTAAGAGAATCAGTTTTTTTCCTTTTGAGCCTGACATACTATAAGTATATAGTATATTGCGCATAACGCGTAAGATGGAAAAGTCCATCGCGTAGGTGTCCATCGCTTTTCGAGAGGAGACGATAAAAGTTTAATAGATCATTTGACTCGAACGCAATGCGGCCCTTTTACGGCATATAAATGCTCCCGCTTGACCGAAAACAATTTCCTGCTCGAGGGTCGTCGACCCCAAAGGCCATTTATTGGCCAGCGGACTTCTCGGCTTCGATAGAGTCTTTTATATCGGACAATAAACGACACCCGAAGGTACCTGCGTAATTCTTTGAACCAGGCATAAGTGTATCTTTAGCAGCTACAATGATTAATAGGCACGATAGCAAAGCGAAGGTCAAAATCATTATAATTAGCACTGATACGAAATTCGCATAAGCGATCGTAAAGCCTCAAGTTACTTTACCTAACACCGATGGCTTCAGTCTTTATGTTGTCACCTTTAAAATGGACCCATCGGCTTATCAGCGAATTTCTTCTTATCGTAAATGATTTGCGCATGTTAGATCGACTGAAAGCTTTTTTGATGCTTTTCAGCGATATTACGTTTGAATTATCAAAATCAATACACGATATGATTTTCAGTTAATTACATGCGTACACGTTACTGCGCTTCACATTAAAATCGTATGGATTTATGAAATTTTGGCTAATGCAGTGCATCGGAGATTAATTGATTAGGCAACAATTTAATTTGACTAATTGGATTTTATGAAAATCATACAAATTTGTATATCGCGTGAAATATCGTTGCTTTTAGTTAAATCAATGTATATCGACTGTTTAATGTACATATATGCATTTAGCTGACTTATTCGTATTAATTTAATTGGTTTCTCGTAACAGGCAAAAAAACCCAAGCTCATTTCTTATCCTTTTAATTAATTCTACTTAATCTTATTGTGATTGTTAATCGTTTTACATTCGAATCCTTCGCAACACGTGAATGCTCGTAAAACATGGCTTGGCGACTTTTGTATTGCTAAAGAACCGAGGCAGAGAAAAGAGAAGACAGTTGGCCATTTTTCTTTGGACTCAATGGTGGATTTACGATATTGGCTTCAAGAGCACCTGAACCCCAAGAGAATCTTAGAGTAGTAAAGCCGCCATTAAAACTATCCTTGCTTTGCTATCTACGCGTACTTCTATTCCTTACTGTATCCGTATCTTCTTCGTTCTAATTATTTATCCAATAACTTAAGACAATCGCTCTCTATGATTTTTCATATTTGTCATTACGTGATATTATGAGGATACTCGTCTTACGTGACTGATACCCTGAGGTAGATGCTTCTGGATGCTGCGTATCTTTTTTTTTTATTTCTCATATTATCATGTATCCCCGTGGCAGCTACGCCAACCATCTCCGAGGTTCTAACGTGCCGCAAATTTATGTACTCTCACGCGTTACACGTGTGCACGGCCAATATAAATGAGATTTTAAGTACATCGCGGCACTTTTCGCGCGGCATTTTCAATTTCCCGAACGGCCCGCGATAAATTCGATCCATAAATTTCTCGAGGAACTCGACGTATTCGAGCGTTTAATGTGCGTATTCTCGGTCATGGTTTTCTCTCTCTCTCTCTCTCTCTCTCTCTCTCTCTCTCTCTCTCTCCTTTATATATATGTATATCTTTATACTCCGCCCTTCTCTTTACTCTCTCTATATCAATAAAATTTATCTTTTCTCGCATCAGGATGACTTAATCTCCAATTTCTTTGAAAGAAACGTACAATCGGTTACTCAAGTATCGGGTGACGTCATTTTGAAATATTATTAACAAAAAAAAATAAAAACGTAGGAAAGCAGCAAAGTGAAAATTTCATTACGAACGCTGTAGTATTCGAAAGGAAAGTCCCTTCCTCTATGAGGGAAACGAAATGAATTTATAGTTTTTAATATTTGTCTATAGCCGGGTCGACGTCTTGAAGAGAAAGGTCGGAAAGCGTACAAGGAACATCCCGGAGGAAAAAGAGAAAGAGAGTGATGAGAGTAAGAGTAAAAAAGAAAAGATAAAGAAAAAAGAAGCAGCGCGTCTCAAAAATCTCAAAGGGCGTGTCTCCCTTCCACGACTTGTCGCATTCATTCCCTTCTTCTCGTGTTCGATGTGCCGAGGGACGAGATTATTACGAAGATTCAGCAGACTAGAATTTCTGGGATAACAATAAGAATTGCGAGTCGTAAAACGGAACGACGGTTGCCGAATAAAGAGAAAATATAAAAAAAGTAAACAAATGAAAAATATAAGAGAAATTGCATCAAGCATATTTGCAAATGCACTTCTGTGCGCGGACCACTTTTCTCTCTCTTTCCCCGCCATTACTCTCAGGGAAACCGGTACTCCTGTGGCCGATGCTAAACCAGGCAAGGATCACCAGGAGGGCTTGAGGGTGGTAAATTCAAGCAGCTGGACTGCAGTTTCTGTAAGGTCGATGAATAGAGAGGTAATGAATCGCAGTGGACACCGACACGGAAGAGGCGAGGCGATTCCAGCCGATTCTAGGCGTTGGCTGGAAGGCTTGCTTGAAAAATATATATCTGGCATAGATATTCTATGGGGCTGATTTCTGGCTACTACCCCTATTCATATATTGGAGTCCCTGAAATCCATACGGGACGACGAGTATTCTTGCTACTCGGAGATTTCACGCAAATAAATTTTTTCCTTTAACTTGCTTCGTGGAATTATAAAACATGAAGAAAAAAATTCAAAATCGCGTATCGATATATCAAACGGTTTAAGGTGACAGGAGGAATTCCGAAGGTGGTGTAGGAGCGAGACTTTTACTCGAGTAAATGAAAGTCAGTGTGTAAGGGGTGTGCTATGCGGAAAAGTATATATAGATTTTGGCCGTGTGCGAGTGAAAGTAGCAGGTAGTATCCTTATAGTAGCGTTATAAAAAGTCCATAAAGGTTCGCGCCCTGCTAGCAATAGCTTTCGTACATCCTGCTGCTGGTTATGTTGGTATGTTGGATGTGTTGGATGTGTTGGATATGGCGCCACTACACTCACCGGTTAACCATCGTTAAATATTATGTATTTTCATAATATTTTACACCCTCGTCCGATTGCTTATCCTGGGAACTATCAAATATCTTTTCACCTTCCGATCGTCAGCCAACAGCTGGATGATTCAATTCAAGATAATTAATTAGGAAATCTGCGATTAGGCGTTATCGCAATTGTTTATTCGGATTCTCGGAAATTTAGCTGAGAGATTTAGCTGTTTGTCCCGCACGATGTCATCTTATCATTATTCCATTTGCGATAATGACGATGAAATTGAAGTACGAGAGAATTTGCATTTTTAAACTCGTTTAAGAGTCATTGGAAGGATATAGTATAGGAGTGAGATTAAGGGTGATAGTGGGTGAAAGGAAGAACTAGAAGAAAAGTAAAAGATAAAGAAAAAAAAAGAAAGGAAGCGAAAGAATCGAGCGGGTCGAGTTAATGGGTAAAATAATGGATTTCAGGCAATAAAGATCGGGCAGCTAGATGTCCGGTTTGCTTTATCCTGTCCAGCCTGTCCTACGTCCCAGGACGCGACGGGGGGTTAAACGCCGCTGATTTGAACCCCCAGCTGGGATTCCAAGTGGGACGCACTCACCAAGTTTCCTTGGTCATTGTGTAGCTGTCCCGAGGCGGGAAGGAGTTCATCCTGTCCGGCAGAGCCAGGAAATGGGTGGCGCGTATCATCCCCCTAAAGATATCCTCGGACCTTCCCCGAACTAATTGATTTTTCGCCAATTTTATGCAACCACCGTTGCTGCAGCCCTACCCGGATCGAGATAACCTTTACAGCCAGCCGACACGCCATCCGCTCCGGTTTTATCGAAAACTTTAGCGCGCCCTGCACGCAAAACGCAGCCCACTCACGATCGCCGAAAGAACAGCGCTCGAGGGTTGCGTGCTGGGAATTGGGACTGATCTGACCTAAGAAGATATCGGGAGAGAAAAGAGCCGAGAGAAAAGTAATCCCACATCCGAGCACATTCTCACGGGAATCCAACTTTCACCCTTGTCTCGTCCTCCTTCCGAACTTCATCCCTTAACCCTTTCGAACTAGTCGATCAAGTCCGAGTGGCCAGTCGGATATAACCCTCCCCCCTCCCGAACACTCAGCGCGATTTAGAGCATACCCCTCGAAAAGTGTTTAATACACCCGAACCGAAGTGAATGATTAAAACTTCCAGGGTACAAACTGATACTGGTACATAGATAACAAGTTGGCAAGGTGTCCAGTTACGAGAGGGCTGTTTGCCTGTGGGACAGTCAGGATCTATAGAAGTTACCTCGCATCGACTATAGAACGTTCCGAACTCCTCTGGACTCTCCGGACTCTCCGGACTCCGGAGTAGCGTGCAGTCTATCAGAGATTAGCGGGTCGATCCATTAGGGGGTGATTTAGCCGACGGTCCCCAAGCACTCTCTGCGGCATCGCCGGGGCTCGCTCGCTCGGCTCACCGCGGTGCCTACTGGTTGGCCTACGGTTGGCTGGCTGCTGGTGCTACGGCGCTTTCAAGCGGGCATAATCAGCCCAAATGAAGTATGTGCGCACCGGGGGCATATTCCGAGGTGCGTTGTCCACTCCAGGCTCCCCAGCAGCCTCCTGCGCCTCGTTGTGCATTCCAATGCACAATTCCCTCTCTAGTGCAATGCCGTGAGGGGTGCAGCAAAGTCCACGGGACGAGGGCGAGGGGGTGTAGCGGTACCGTTACGAGGAGTATCCGGCAGGGGAGTGTAGCATGGCGGGTGGGGGTGGGGGGGGGG
>NW_014333091.1:301921-332297 GCF_000341935.2 Cephus cinctus | reverse complement strand
GGGGAGAGGCGATAGTTAAGGGAGGGGATGTAGGGCGTGGGTGTCCGTGTCCCAGGGGCGCGATGTGTCGTGCCTAATTACAATGTCCAACGCTTCCCTCTGTCCAAATACAAACAGCAACGCTAATGCGCTCCCGAATACGAGCTCTCTCTATACTTGCACTCTGTCAATATCTGTCAATATATTACCAATGGATTGCCAATGGAACCTATCCAAAACGTACGTTCGATTGTCGATGCTAATGGGATATATTTGACTTTTACGTGGGACTGCTGATATATTTTCTTCCTATATTGTATTTTCATTTTCATTTTGTTCTTTCTTATTTAAAATTTCATACGAATTGAAAAATTGAAAAAGATACTATTGTGATTATGTTTGCTCGTGTGATCAAACAGATCATTTTCATGATAAGGAAGCGTAGCTGATGGCTCTCTGTATACGGCGCCAGGCGTCGCGATGCTAACGACGACTGCCCGTCAATTGGAGATTACATTTCGGTAGACCTGTCGGACGGGAAGAGGGCAACGCGGCGTTTTCGAAATGCAAACCAATTTTCGTCGCCGAGATTAATGGCGAACACGGGCGGCGCCGACTATCACATATTTTCTGTATAATGCGTCCCGCTCGTAAATAATAACAGCGCGAAACGCGTCGCGGAAAAATGAGCGCGTCGGGATGTCAGTTAAATAGATTCCGTTAAAAATTCGTCCATTGAAGCAGGATTTTCAATTATACTTTTCTTTTTTCTATATTAAAAATCAATTCAATTTCATTGTTATTAACTGTTAATTCGGCGTACTCCAATGCACGTGCACGATAAACGTACTTTAATACAGATACGGGTGTGTTTGGACGTTGACGAATACATGATGAATTGATGATAACCTTGGTACCGGAGTAACTATGGATATATCTATAGGGCGACTGCAGCTCCAGTTGAGAGAATGGTCCAATTATCAGGAGCAATTAACACTCTCGCCAATTGCCAATAAAAGTTAAAATAAGTAATTAGCAGCCTTCCGTACCTGCTTGCAATTAACTTACGTGCACAGCTGCGTTTTTCCATTAATGCCAATTTGAGCCTCCCAACATATTTTTCCCCCTTACGTTTGTTTCTCAAAGATAAAGAATCCTCCTGGCAATGTACAGTCCCTTCTGAATTGTTTTTTATCAAGAATTTTTTTTCTCTACGCAAAACTTCCTTTGCCAAAGTTACGAAAGAGCCCCAGTCCGTTTCTACTGGGTGATACGCGAATATGGAGAAAAAGTAAATGGAGAGGATCAATGGGGACGAAAGAGAGGAAGACCGTATCGATACGTATGTCTCGACATATCGCCGCTTTCCCTTTTCCAAATCATGGAAAGGCCAGTAAAAATATTCTTAGTGTTACGATCACTATTCTACTTCGATACTTTTTGTAGAGTCAGCTATTCCGCGCATGGACGCACAGCCGCGCATTTACTCGCTCGTATTTTTCATATTCTTTCATGTTCCCGTCTCTTCCCGTCGGCCAGGAGGGACCGCGAATGCCGATACATTCAGTCCCCTGCCCCCCTTTCCCCTACGCCACGCAGTCCTGTTGTGATGTGGCGGCGGGAGGGTGAAGGGGACTGGAGGGGGTGGTACGATCTACGAGAGTCAGGAGACTAGGGTGAAGGGGTGGCATTCGTTTGTACAGGGAGAAGAGTGGCCTTAAATCACTGGTGATTTCACCCCTGTCCATCATTTAGGGAACACGCCTTACGTTCCCTTGCTTTGGGCTGGATTGGGTTGCTTCGGGTTGCTTCGGGTTGCTTCGGGTTGCTTCGGGTTGCTCCTACCACAGCCAGAAGATATTGCGTGATACTCGGCTTTTTTCCTAGACCCGTCACGATATACGCGTTTAATAAAAGTGCGTCGAGCCTCCTTCTCTTTTCTTTCATCTTCTGGTCCCTCCTATTTTCCCTTTATTTCTACTCCTTTCTTTTCTTCGCTCGGCCCTCTCTTTACCTTCGCTTTGGCCAAAATGTAACTGAAGCTACACACGCACGCGCCAGCGTGCTTTCGGCGAACGAAGGGGTGGTGGACGTCTCTTTTAAATCATACTGCTTTCTTCTTTTGAAATATTCTTCGTTCTACTTTCTCTCGTAAGATAATAAAGGTGGGATTATCTTTGTTGTTTCAGCCGGGTAATGATTCCTATGCGTTTGTCGAGTTCGGAAACCACTTGGGTGCATCCGCAGCCCTCGCAGCCCTCAACCAGAGACATTTTTTAGGAAAGGTAAGTCAGCCACTTGAGTATTTCATTAGTCTCTCCCCTTTCTTCCGTCTCCTTTTCGACTCTTTGATCGTCAACTCACAATGGAGTCTACGGAATCTGGAGTACAGGGACACGAGTAACTAAACGGAGGGAATAGCAGAGAATTCCTGCTAGCGCGTATCGAACTTGAATTCTCTGGGATTCCATTGGATCCTGTCGAATCCTGTCGACTCCTGTCGAATTCGGTACGCAGGACAATGCGAGTCCTGGAACGTTACTCGGTTTCTTAATACAGCACATCAAAGCCACGACGACGCACACCCATGGGCCAATACAGAAGGAGCAAGTTTAGTCGCTTCGCAATGGCTAAACTTTCCTCGTTCACGGTTACCGAAGAGGAGTGCGAGGGTCGAGCCTGGTGAATGGGTGGGTGGGAGGTGGGTGGCTGCTTCAACTAGCAGGCTAAGGTATTGGGATCCGGTTGGAATAGCTAATGCTGGAATATGTCATACTTTGGTGGGATGCGGTCAGAATTATACATGTTTCGAGATACACACACCTAGCAGCAGGCGGCTTCTGTGTCGGTAGGAGCCTGTCTCTCTCTCTCTCTCTCTCTCTCTGCGGTTCTACCTGAGTTTCAACCCCCTTGCGCCAACTCTGTCCTATCCCATGCGAGTAGCAGCAGCTACACCTCCATCTCCCACCTCCCACCTCCCCACCCAACGCAGAGAGTTACTCGGTTAGTTTAGATTCGCTCAAGCAAGTTTTGATGTCGTGCACGGCTCTCCGGCTCTCTGGCTCTCGTGTGCAAGAGTAAGCCAGTAGGGTGGGAACAGGCCAGGGTCAGGGGACCGGGAAGGGAAACCGATGCCGACGCCGGCGTCGACGCTGACGTTCAGACTGACGATGTTCTCACTACCATTGCATACACATTACCAATGCCGAACTCCTCCTAAGAGATTCAATCCCGGAAATTCCCTGGTGCGCTAATGCGGAGCGACGCGGTTGCCTCGAGATGCATTCGAAAGGGGCGAATTCGGAGTTTCTTGATTAACGAGAGATCGTTATGACGTTGGATCAATTATCGATACTAACTATCATTTCTTTGATTAAGACAATCCAGTTCGGGATGTTCCGGATAAGATTAAGTTCGGAGATAGGCATAGGATAATTAGGGAGTGTTGACGGGCTACTGGCAGCCGGGCCTTCCTGTTCAACCTTCCTGTCGTTGCACTCCGCTCTACTTCCGTATCTCTAAAGTGCACTGGGTATATAGGGTGGTTTGTACAGTCAGCCTAAGGAATATAAAGAATGCTCGGCACTTAAGTTCCGCAATGCGGTTGTGCGGAGGGGGACTTGAAGGAAAGCGCAGCACTCGCTATAACGAGGGGAATTAACCTCGAAGTTTAACGCGATACGAGCATCCCCCAATCTCCAATTCTTAATGCCAAAGCAGCGACTTTAACCTCCTCTTTTGACCCCTTGCCACTGGCTTCTATCTTTGCTCCTCTCCCATCTTGCTCCAGCTCTCTTTCCTCTTTAGCCAATTCTGTGGATGCTCGCGAATTCCCATAGTGGCCATGATGAAATGTGTCTTGCGAATAATTAGCACTTCAATTATTAACGTCCTACGGGAGTTCCAAATCTTTTGCCATTTCCCAATTTTACCTTGAGTCTCTAATCTCGACATCGTGACCTTGTAAGATCATCTACTATAATAATAATGTCGATTGATAATAGCAAGTGTTCGCGATAACACAGTCGTCGCTGTATTTCATCAACGAGGCTAGTCGATTGGCAAACTCACGTAAGACTCTGAGCCCCGGTATTAAATCCTGAGAAGTAAATCTGGAGCATCCGATTAATTCTCTTTTCAATAGAGGGATTCAAAGTACATGTATTCTCAACAAGATCCTAAGTCACAGCTCCTCGTATGTACGTTTCTTTTCACCTACGAGGATAGAGAGAAGTTGGGATGAATCCAGTTGACAGTCTGCGTGAGATTATTCGATGCGGGACTCGCGGCAGCTTTCTATCGGCTCAATCGAAGTCGCTGCGAGAATTGAAAGGAGGCTCGTTAACGACTTTCTCGGTGCTGACAATCCTAGTGAAAGCTGAAACCGTGAAAGCTTGAGAAAACAAATTCGACCTGGAGTCTAGCCCGCTTTGAACTGTGAAGAGACACGCAATTGACCTCGGTCAAAGGTCAAGGGGCAGCAGGAGGGAGGTGGAGGGGAAAAAAGGTTGAAAAGTGAAAGACGCGGGGACAGGGTGCGGCAAAGGTAAAGATAAGCATGAAGGGCAAAAACAAGCGAGAAGTGTCAGGGGTGGGATTCAATCTTCCTCGGTGACGAAAGGCCCTACTGACTCTAACCTCTTCATCCCTTCAGGAGCTGATTTTGTATTAATGCGAAGCAACACCGTGAAATTACCTACATCTACGGAAACCAGCACCACGCGTTCCACCGTGCTGGCCCACTGATCTTCTTCTTTCTTCGTCTGCCTCCTGGGTCCATCCGTCCTTCTCTCTCTTGCGCACAGCATCCTCCTCCGTGACCTCAGTCAGAAGCACCTATACAGGCACCTTCAGGAACGAAGGCACGTTTCCGGTGCGGCGGAGGATCAGCCCACCTCCAGCCCCCCCACCGAATTAAGCAAGGATTCGCCTGGGAGACGTATGTTACCAGAGTTCAGATCAATTGTATCGAGTTACAGGAACTTCCAGACTCACCCCCTAATAGCTACGCCTCGACCTCAGGACGTGGATAATTTCCTTGACTTTTGCCGATTCTCTTGAAAAGATCAGCGTCGTGGCGAACTCTTACTTTGCCGCTACTCTCTCGTGCACGATCTCTTTTACCTTGGTGCTTCGTTAAGGACTGGATGCGACCGAAGCCGTGGAAGGTTAAGCGTGTAACATGTATGGATAGACCTGGTGGATAAGGGACCAGTCTATGTAGCTATGCAAAGGGAAATTGGGATGGTCCTAGAAACGTCGTTAAAGGTTAAACCAGATCGGAAGAGGTGGGACAGCTTTGGATTTCCTCGAGAATTTCACGTTGGAAGATGCGAGTTGCAGAAACGGAAATCAGTTGGGAACGAAGTTACGATTGAGATTTAAGTTATTGACAAGCTACTTTGCCGAACCTCCGTCGAGATCTCGCTGGTTTATCCCCGTGGCCCACTGCCTTCTGATTTCCCACAGGACTCAACCCTTGAGAAACCATTCTTCTGCCCACAATGACTCCACCCGATTCGAGAAATCCAGAGCAGCCTCTCGAATCCGCACACCCATTCACCCCCATTCACCCCCATTCACCACGATTCACCTCCATATTCCGACCCTGCCTCCTTACTCGTCTCTCATCCCTATCCCGTGTGTATTATTCGTATGCGTACGTCATCGTCGATTGACATATTCGATCGTCCTTCTCCCCCCTCCCGTTCCCTGTTTTTCACTTAATAAAAAAAATAAATTTTAAAAAATTCTTGAAACTACAAATTCTTAATATTATCCACGTGGGTCTTATCAGACTTTACTAAGGAATGATCTAGACTAGGAAATCGAGTACCGTACCGAACTGTTCCATTAGCAATAAGGCTGTCCACTATTTCCATTAGATTATACGAAACGTCCTGGAATATTGACGTCCTAAGTTCACTATAATTACCATTGTAATAATAATGACAGTAATAATGTCACGAAGCACAATGCCAGCAATAACGATGTTGGAACTGGCATGCTGCTAGTCCTGCCTCTCTAATAAAACAGAAGTTGTTGCGATTCCACCAGTTATGGCCACGCGGCACGCGAGTAACTCGACTCACCTCGTAAATACTGGGATACCGCTTACAGCGAGGACGGAGTAAAATCAGAGAGAGAAAGAGACAGGGAACGGGTGACCGAGTAATTGACTGAGATGCGGCGAGTCGCTGAGCTCAAAGCTTGAGAAGCTCATTGTTTCGACTTAGAGAATCCGTCACAGCTAGACATGGACGTAGATAAGGACCAGGAGAAATTGCAGACAATTCTTGGTCAACTCGTAGGGAAAGGTTCTTGTCAAGTGGTTCAGAAGGAGGAAACCTCCGGGGCCATTCACCGGAAGCTAATAGGGAGACGACTGGGTGCCATCCTTCCGAGCGTTTGGCGTTTCATTATTTTTCCCTTATTTCTTACCTTCTCTTATCTTTTCAATGTCAATTTCTTACCTTTTCCCTCGCATCACATTTTTTCCATTTTCCCTTTGTCCTTTTTTTTCGTCAGTGAATAACCTGCACGCAGACCAAACGATGGCGCTCGGACATTCGCCCCCTCCCGCCGCCCCATCCTCATAGTCCAGGACCTAGTATACTTTATCGCATTACTGGCATTGTTGCAGAGCTCCGTCCGGCGCACTCTCGCGCACATGTATGTACACATAGTTGCACTGATGCGTGCACATTTGACCAACGAATCCAGCTACGTACGTGTAGGCTGATAATATATATACACCTGGCTGCCATATACATCCGTCCATCCCTTTCGGCTCGACGGCGAACACCATTCCGCGAGGATTAAATATTGACTGCGATTCTGATTTATAGTAATTGCCAAATGGCGCAAGGGAGTGTGTGTGTGAGAAAGAGAGAGAGAGAGAGAGAGAGAGAGAGAGAGAGAGAGAGAGAGAGAGAGAGAGGCTAATATAGAGTTTTTTAGTGTGTATGAGTATTTCTGTATAAGGGTGGTAGAAGACAACGAGGAAAATAAAGAAATTTGGAACGGGTGCAGAGGGTCATATTATTTCGCGAGAGTTTTTGGCTGCTGACAGATGCATTTCCCAAAGCATTACGATGCTTTCTGGTGCGAGACTCCATTTACCTTGAGGCTTTTATTTGGAGACTTGACTTTATCGTGGAGAGTATTTTTTCCCCTTTTTGCCGGAAGGAGGGTGTATCGGTCGGTAGATAGTTGCTCTCGGGGGGTTGAAAAGTATCGTTAAGAGGGCTGGTCGCTTCTAGCAGCATCCTGGGACAAATGGAGCCGATCGCCCTGACAAATTAGGGTCAAAAGTCACTACAAATCGATCAGATTTGACCGAGTACGCTTGGCCAGGGTTGCGTCGAGTGGACCTGGGCTACCGGAAGTCAGCAGGATGACATTCCTAGTTCATCCTATATCAAGGCCCTGACAAGGTCAACGCAATTTTCTGGTTTTCAAACAATTATTTCGGTATGGCGGTTGTTCCGTAATTAATTATTTGTTAATTGCCGCTAATTAGGGATAAATAATGAGAGGGGCTGAGAGTGGGAGATAGAAAGAGAAAGTGAGATGGAGTACATAGGTGCCAGAAAGAGAGAGCAATTCACTAGTTAGCAGCCAGCGGTGATTTAATGCAAGAGCACCAGGCGGCGCCCGATTATTTTTGGTTTTAGTCGTGGCGACCATTATTTTTGGTCTGCTGCTTACACACTTGGATTCTACTGCGCAATTTACTGCGCAGTGCTAAAGAGTCACAGGTTGCAAGTCGCCTCGTACGTAGTACCAAAACACTTATATACTACTCCAGTATTCTAGCGAATGAAAAACTTATCATTTGGCGAATATTTATTTTTTCCACTAAATTCTCTATAATAACACTTCATTTATGTGCCATATTAAAGGGAAAGTGTAATGGCGGCAAAGATAACCTATAGTGGGGATTCATGGATGATTCCGGTGAACAAATGAAATAAGTGATGAGGAGTCAACCCATCGTCGGCGGTGAGTGGCAACAAGAGAATGATTGGCACGAGGGTGAGCAGGAAAGAAAGAGAGAGAGAGAGAGAGAGAGAGAGAGAGCAAGAAGAACGTAAGGGAAGAGTAAGGTCGAGCCGTCAGACATTTTTATTAATTCCTCTCAGATACAATTAGTTGGTCTATTCGTCAGACGCGTTTCATTAAGTTCTCCTTCCAGGAGCCTTTTACCGACCCTAACCCGATGCTTCTTTACTCTTCTCGAGTCCTTCTACCCTTTGGACCTTTTACCAACATTTGAGCCCCTTTGGCACCCTTTACCTTTTTCTCACATTTCCTTTGGAGTTGCCTCAGTCTTGGAACTTCATTCGATCCTAGCTATTCGCTCAGGACTCTCTCCGGGAAGACCTTTTGGAAGCCAAGGTCATTCCTGAGGTTGTCTGTATCTTCCAAGCTTTCCCATCTAACTCCCGAAATGTTCTTTCCTTTTATCATCCTCTGGAGCGACGTGTATCATCTCCATTCGTTCTTCTCATGTTGATTTTCATGATCCCTTTTCTTCTCATACAAACGACACGTGAAACTGAAGCGGCGTGTCGCGTGTCCTTTTTCAAATAACTTTAAGAGAAGCTGAACATCGACCCAGGCGTGTCGGGGCATGGTGCCCCCTAACCGAATTGATGGAGTGGTTAATACGTTACGTATTACGTATAGCGCGGAACGTGGACCGTGCGACAAGCAGACTTTGAGTCAACTACTAGCGGAAGATAAGAGGAGGAGGTTGATGATTGATGACTGATGGTTCAAGAAAATCCAGTTGAGAGAGAGAGATGGAGGAAGTTGGAAATTTTTTAAGTTGGAAGTAGGTAGCTGGAAAATTGGCAGTTTGAAAACTGTAAATTTAAAGAAATAAAAATTTGGCAGTTGGAAAAATCATAGTTGCTAGTTGGAAAATGTTAAGTCGGCAGTTTGGAAATGTGGCAATGTGGAATGTCGGAAGGTCCAAGTCGGATGACAATATGTGTAGGTGTGGCGGTTGAAGGTTGAAAGTTGGTAATGTGGAATTATGAAATGATGGAATGTTGAGAGCAGCTCAAGAAGGAAGTTAGATAGTAAAAATTGAAAGTGTCCAGGTTCATAAAGAAGAACCAGAGAAACGGCGTTATTCTTTAATGGAAATTAAATAAAAGAGAATCGAATGAACTGTAACCAAAATTCAGTGCTCGGTCGATGGAAAACAAAGGGCCTCGGGCGAGCGTCCGGAACGAGTGAACGCCAGACACGAAGGGTGAACGAGGATAAGGATGGGGATGGAGTAGGAACGGGAGGAAAAAGGGTGGAACCGTTCGATTGGGGCTCTGGGAGGGTGACAAGGACGAAGGGCCAGAGGGGAGAGTTCGAACAGAGAAATACGTATCCAGTTAGTTTTACACTGTGGCTCCAATTGATTCGAAATCGATTGTCGTTTGAGCGATTTTCAATTGATCGACTAGCAGGATCGTAGGACGGAGGGTTAGGATTCCTTTCTCTTCGGTTCCTCTCGGTTCGCCTTGGTTCTCTTCGGTTCCACTCAAGTCGGCTGGCTGCGGATATGCGTGTTTCAGGAAAAAGGAGAGAAAACTCTCACTCCCTCTCTCTCCCTCTCTCTCTCTCTCTCTCTCTCTCTCTCTCTCTCTCTCTCTCTCTCTCTAAGCTAAGCCCTCAACCAATTGCATCCCGTTTTTCAGACTCGCTCGTCTCACTCTGCCTTTTCATTCTTCTGCATGATCAACCACTAGCAATGGCACCTTTCCTATGGCCTTTAGCCTTAAATGTTTCTTCTTCTTCTTCTTCAGCTACCGTCTCCACTTTATTTAGTCGGACTCGCGACCTGGATCTTTAGCATCCCGCATAGTTTTCGTAAAGGGGTGATGCTGCGATTTACGGTTCAAATTAACAAAGAGATTCGAATTTTCATAAATTATTTTTCTTTCCTGGTACACTCATGGACCCTGCCCTCTGTGCACCTAACGCAGGTCAGTAGACGCGCTCAGAATAATCTCTAAGAGCAGCGTGTTTATTGGAGGGAGGAAGGGGAAAGGTAATCGCCACGCACGTTGCGGCAGCTGCTGTCATCATTAAACCCATTCGAACAGCCTGCGATCCATGTTAATTAAATCCGTCAATGTGTGCTGCGCAATGTCCGTACTTCATATCAAGTACTTGCTACACTTATATCCGTATATAGTATATCCAACATGGTGAATGGGAATCGTTTGAAAGTTACAGCCAGCCGTTTACTACAGTTTCCATCAGTCCCAGCCGACTGTACGATATTTTTTTTCGGTAGCACTAACAGAAAGACTCGTTTCACTTGGCTCCTGTTTCTTTTTCTTCAGCAGCTCCCTTCGAGAGCTATACGGGCCGCCGTAGCGGTTAGCCAAGCAGAAGTCTTTTTTATTTGCTCGTGACAAGCGCCACGTTGTGTCATTGTCTTGCAAGAAGACAAGGTAGCGGGTAGCTGGCTAGAGGTAGTCGCCGGTAGTTCCTAGGTGCTAGGAACAAAGGAGAACAGTCGGAGGGGTCGTGAGGGCTTTGGAGGTTGGGAAGGGCGCCCGGAAATAATGAAAGGGTGTTTATCCAGAATTAGGTCCATAGCCCGCACCAGCCCGACCCCGCATCCCCTTATTCCCATAGAGTCCATCGTTCGCTCATTCAGACAAATTAGCCCGGCGGCGGCGGTCCTTTGTAGTTTCGCGATTCAAAGCGCGTTTTACTTTGCCGCTCGCATTCGTGTTGGCACAGCTCTTCAACACTTCATTTGGACAAGGCTCCGCGCTCGCAAAGAATAAAGGCCTCCCACCGACGCGAGCGTCGCGACGTCGTCGAAAGTATCTTTCTCCCAGGCGGCGCATCCATTTCGAATTATCCACATTCCCGAATCGCTTCCGGCCAATGCTCCATCCGGATGATCCAGGGTTTCTGAGCTCTCGGTTCGGGAGATATTCTCGCACGTGGACGAGTAACGCTGAAGAGATGATGATATAGTGAAAGAAATAAGAAACTCTCCGGAAGCTTCGTGTTTATCGCCGCAGGTTGTTTAGGCGCTCTAAGTTTCTGAGTAAACGTTGCCCTAACCCGCCCATTACCTACACCTAGTTCTTGGGGTGGACTCCCAGCCAGAGGCTCGTCGAGGAAATTCGGGAGACTATAGGGCTCCTACAGGCTATACACACTCTCTGCTATACAGAATCTACAGGGGTTGGCGGTATAAGGATTACGAAGCCTGTGGGCTCCTCTTCGAGTCTGGTGCCCTCCACTTTCTTGGCTGATATCGAAAAGCCTCCCTCAGGGCCACCAGGACCATCGGCGCAACTGGGGCTCCCAGGCATATAGTAGAATTAAAAACAAACACTCCTAGGGGCTGCTTTCCTTCAGGCGCTGCGTTCTCCGCACTCTTTGCCCTCGACGGGCTTCGCCGTCACTGATATATATAATGTATTATATTAGAGAGTGACACGTCAACCGCAAAATTACTCTGTAGCGTGCAGGTTATCCTTTGTACTTTGATCCGGAAGCGATACAGTTGTTAGGCCGACTATCCAGGACTGTGCGTTGACTTCCAGCCCATGCCAATTATTTTCAAGAGCTTCGATTCATTTAACGTCGACTCTTGAGCACGTGTGGAGTTTTACCTTAAAATTTGCATTTTTTTTCTACCTTCGTGTGCGATTTTCCGGGAGGCTCGAGATCTCGAAATTTTTTATTCGGGATGTTGGGTTCTTTTTAACGGGCAATTTTTTTGGCTCGGTGTCGAGGCAAAATGTTGATTTTGACTGAAGGTAAAAGAATGGCCGAGGAGGGGGTATAGTGGGAGTTTTAGAAATAGCTGGACGTTAGAGGGACGCGGGTAGCTCGATCCATTAATCTCGAGAATTAAAAGAAAATTAATTATAGTTGTTGCAACTCGAGTGGCTTGGGTGATGGACGACGAGGCCTGAGGGAGAGGAGAGATGCGAGACAGGGGAGTGGATGGGGCAGAGTGGAGCAGGAAGCAAGTAGAGGAGGAAGCTGCCGGAATACTAGTGGCAACAGTTGAGATATCGGTGGGTGATAAAGAGCTGTTTCTTGTATGGTGTCGTAAAAATGAGAAAATACTAGAAAAATTAAAGGAGGATGAGATAGTACAGATTCCAGTTTCTTTAAATATTTCTCTAAGTTCTGCTCTTCGTCTCATCTTCTACAGCATCCATTAAAAGATCCAGCATGGCGCCTTCTCTTTTACGTCAGTCTCCTCCAAGCTACTACCAGTCCTAATCAACCGCTCGATTCCTGGTTAATTAAAGCTTCCGGCTTGTTACTTATGAAACAATTATGTGAATTACTCGGTGGTCCTAGGGGCTTGAGAAGCGCCTGGCCCAATTCTCTTCCCGGCGTCTCCTGGAGCAAATGACTCGATTCAAGGATTGCGCGCGAGGACACTTTAGGCCTCTCGCAGAAAGGGCGCCAGCCATTCTGACATTTTCTCATTTTCTTATTTCTCCATCGTGCCCTTTCAACCCCTATCGCTGCCACTTCTAAGTAGAGTGCTTCAGACGTTCCTAAAGTTCCACGCGAATCTTCGAGCAAGGAAGCAAAATAATATTCCGTTCCGTATAACTTTTCGAATTGCTCATAATCAACAATCAATTTATTCGATTAAGACACCAAAACTTTTTGGCCTCCATGCTTCCATTCGCGTTCTTCTGAATTGGTCCTTTCATCGATCACGCCTCGCCTCAAACCTCTTTTGACCCAATAGACAGAAAAAAGCCAATACCTAAACGAATCGAATAATCTTTTCTTCTTTTTTTTTTTTTCTAGGAGTCTGATGGTGCGTAGACTCTAGATGTGGATGTCGTAGGACACGAATAGTAGGTACGGAGGAGCGACGAAGAGAAAGAGGGTTAAGGGGAAGCGGGGTGGAAAGCAGCGAAGAAGGAGGAAAGAGGACTCTTAAATATTCTTCTCATTTCTTATTCAGAGTATATTTCATTCATTCGTTCGGTCGTTCATGTATATACATATTCCATAGCCGGTTGGGTTGGCTGAAGAAAGTCGTGGTAACGTGAAAGTGCGGAGAGAAAGAGAGAGAGCGAGAAAAGAAACGCCTGGGAAGCCACGAGGGAGCCTTTTTGCTCGCCAAAAAATTCTCGATGATTTGTGCGTCTTATCTGCATTTTAATTACTTCGAATAATTCCCTGAATAATCATTGTTCCACCGTAGGGATTTTAGGGGCTGATACTTTGAGCACGATTTTTACCCTCGTCAATATATATATAGGTATACGTATTCCTTCTCTAGAAAGTGTCTGTATGTAGGTATAGGTAATGCGTTCGGGATTTACCGTTTTTCTCACTTTTCTTCTCTTCCACTCTTGACCGATTCTCCTCACATATCTCGCGCTGCTAACGATCACCAATTGTTTTTCGCTTAGCGAGCCTGAAAATGGGAACGCGTAGGAGTTAGAGTAAAATTGGAGCCCTCATTGGGATTTTCCCTTTTAACGTTTTAAGCCGACGCCGACGCTGACGCCGACGGCACGGCGTGCGAGTGATTTCGCTAACCACGCGCATTTATCAAAGTCGCAAGGGTTCCGTTCTACCGTCCCTCCCGTCCCTCCCTTCCCCCCTGCTGCCCCCCGGTCAAAACCAAGCCACCGTCTCTTCGCCAGAAGCCAAGTTATTTTTCCCTTTGCGAAAACGCCAACGGCGAGAGAGAAAGGTTGGCCAACATTCGAGGTTGAAACAGCAGCTGGAGGCTGGAGGCTGGAGGCTGGAGGGTGCCGCTTATTAAAAACCCTTTGCCTCCAGACACCCTTTTTCTTTTTCTTCGTCTTCTGTCTTCCACCTTTTATCCTCCCTGCCGTAACCCTCTATCTCCCTAATGACAATGTGCAATCATTAAGATTCCCTTCGCTGTATAAATACCGACTGCGGGACCTTTTAAGATCGAGAGGGACATTTCTTTTGCAAAGATTTTCCATACGCGAATAAATAGTCGGACTGGTGAGAGGCGTAGCAGAAATCCACTTATATGACAGATACTAAGCTTGCTGCTGGATGGAATAGGGGTAGAAGTTTGTAGCAGCTAATAGTTGGCGCGCAGTAATAGTAGGCACCGGGGGTTGTAGCGGTGAGACTGAATATTGTGGGCTCGCCGTTACTTGTGATCTTCGGAGGCTACCGAACCTTAATCTGTTGGGATCGGAGAAGCATGTATGTGCGCCTCTTATGTGATGGGTATCTATTAAGGGATGCGAGGGTGAGCAGGGGTGGAAGTGGGAGCGTTGTTCACGCTGAAGTTAAAACTTATACAGCCTGGGAACTTTGTGTCGAATAAGCCCCGGGCACATCCTGTTCTGCC
The DNA here is from genome assembly GCF_000341935.2 of Cephus cinctus. Lineage (NCBI taxonomy): Eukaryota > Metazoa > Arthropoda > Insecta > Hymenoptera > Cephidae > Cephus > Cephus cinctus. The sequence goes on along the minus strand of NW_014333091.1, from coordinate 317,956 downwards.
ATCTCGGCCAATCATCCATCCCCTTTCTCATCATCCCCTTTACTCCCCCCTCCTTCTGCGTTCTCGTCTCCTCTTACGTTATAATATATGAAAAGCTTCTCAAGGGTTGTAAATTTCGTGACGCCCTTGACAGAATTTTCAAAGTGTAAAGTGCAAGTACAGAAGGATCGATTCGAATTTCGCGCCAGGGTTTCTAACAAGGGATGAAATGAATTTACTGAAATGTCCAAGGTATACAGGGGGTTAATTCGATTAAAAAGTAGAAAAAATTTCGAGGGTGGTTTTTGGTATGCCGGTGGCTGCTCGTGGTCGCTCATGGCCGCTTGGACGGCAGCCTAATTTTATCAGAAGATTCGCAGAGGCGAAACGAAGTCGGGGAGAGGGGAGATGTTTGTCGAAATCAAGCAATCAACCCCCGGTGAGTGCAGAAAGGGGGGGAGATTATTTCTGGCAGACTCCCACAAGAATTAACCTATCCAGGTCGTCCAGAGTATACCATCCCTTATTACTAGCTCGAATGTTCTTGCGTGATTGTTTAAAACGATAATGCAGTTGCGGCTACCCTTTCAATTTTCCTAATGAGATAATAGCCCATTAGGGATGCACCTGTCGTCGGAAATACAAAGTCCACGAATCTCCAAACCGAGACGCTCATCCCCTTAGGAGTCTCAAACCTTCTCTCGCATTTACATGTCATTTTGGCCAATTAATATTTATGCAGTGCGCGCCCCACGTGCTTCGCCATAATGTACGGACTTAAAGGCGTCCCGACGCCCCCGTCGTACGTGCACCACAAGTCCCAGAAGTTTCAAACCAATGAGCCACGGGACAAACATACGGTTAGTTCGATTTTCCTTTATCCCAGGCTTTACTGGAAACAAGCCCAGGACTGGAAATCCCTAGAGGATGTTGTTACGTATCAGTATCGGGTATAATAGTAGCGATACACTGGTGGTGGTGGTGGTCAGTCGCGAAGAACCTTCGGATAGGTATATGGGGCCACTGGAGAACCCAGGGATGGAAGGGATGGAAGGGCTGGAGGCTGTAGGGGTTACGCAGGGGTGCAGGAGTCTGGGAAGGAGATTGGGTTTTATGCGGGGAAAGCCGTAAATACTTCAGCCGTGACGCGGGCAATATTAAAAGTGCGAGGCGTACTGGAGGCGCAGCAGTATAAGAGGCGTAGAAGCGTCGGGACGCAGTGGCGTAGAGACGCAGGAGGTTATCGTACGACTGCACGGCGAGCGGGCATGCGAAATTTATGTCTTTTATCTGCGTCCGGAGATGAACGCTCGACGGCTACGGGACCCGTTCGGTGGAATCATTTGTTCATCGTCAGTTTACATTCTTGCCCAGTGTCCTTCGTTTCTGTTACTGTGTTTTACGATTAATACATCCATTTCATTGATCTTTTTTTTCCCTATCCAATTCCTCCTCGCGTTATTGTGTCCGATCGCTTTCAGAAAAACGCATGGCCGATAGCTCCATCGGAAATCTCTTGAGGCTGCAGCCGTTTCGTTCCGACGAGATTATATGGGTTTGATAAATTATTTGATTAAAGGAAATTTGAATTTTTTTTTTTCACGTTTCAGTATACCAGGCACACTTCCTTTGTTCCACTAGTCCTTTATTTCCACGAGTCACGAGGTCACTGGCAGGACCTCCAGGATATTCCGGATTCTCAGCTTTCGCATAATGTGCGCGAGGCTTAACGCGTCGAGCGGTTAAATGAAGCTGTTTAGTCGGTGTAGCCTTTCATCGCGATAGAAGGAGCAGAGTGAATGCGCGGATAGGAGGTGCGGCGGCCATTCGAAGAGTAAAGAAAAAATTCAGAGGCGGGTAGTTTACCTTGATTAATTGCATATTTATGTATCAGGCCACTTAGCCCCAGCCAGGCTTTCTTAAGCCAGCTCACAGCCCTCCTCATCCCCAGGAGCAGTCAGCCACCCTCTTTCCCTGCCGTGGCACAACGTCGCGCAACCACCATGGGTTTCGCTTCGCTTTAACGTTAAAATAATGCAGGCAAAATAAGGTCGGCTAAAATGTTTAGAGAACCAAGCGCGCCACAGCCCTTAAATCACCGTCGGCTCACGCTTTACCTTACCATACCTAGCCTTACCTTTTCTTCCTTCTTCACCGTCCATTACCACCTTCAGCTACCCTCTCTCTCTCTCTCCCTCTTTCCCCCTCTTTCTCTCTCTCTCTGGTTGAATGTTCGGCAGCGTCGGTATTACTTTCTAGGAATTCTAATTCGCCGTGTGATTTTCACTGGCTTACCTGCATTCATCTCAAGGGAACTAGCGTTCCAGACAAGCAGAACGGGGGCGTTGCATCGGACTCGCACGCACTCTTTGGATTTGCATATGCCCTTATGCCTAACGACCATTTATCAGCACTCCGTTCTGACGTCCGGTATTAGGCTATGGAACTCCCTACCCATTGGTATTCGTGAAAAGCCCACACTGGGGTCATTTAAAAATGCTCTGCATGCACATCTCCTAAAGGCCGGACACTAGCTTGTAGTAACTTAGGATAAGAATAGTAATAATATATCTAGTAAGCGTATATTAACCAACGATAAGTTTAGCATTTAAGTATTATATGTACTTCTTTCGATGCCTCAATTTATACTGACAGGGACTTGCTCCCTAGTATAATAAATATTATGTCTCTCTCTCTCTCTCTCTCTCTCTCTCTCTCTCTTTCGCCTCCTCCTCCACCTCCTTCTCTCTCATTATCTGAAAGCTGCGAACTTTAAAAAGCTCGAAAAATCTTGAGCAGGACCGTCCCGACGCGGTCGACGCGGGTCACCAGTGAAATTAGTGGCGCCACCTTGGCGCTCGTTCCCTCAATAAGGAATTAAAGCGGATCCTACGGCTATGTCGAAGTATCAATTCCATAAGGCGTACACAGGGGAGCAGTAATACCTTCCCTGTTAAAACTATTGTAGCCGTTTTTTCCAGAACTTTTTCGAAGGCTTTTTGCTTCTCACTGTACGACGCTTCCAGAATCGGGTCTCGGTTCTCGACTCCTTTTTTTTTGCTAAATGGATTTTTTTGTGGAAAACGAATCTTGGAAGGTATCGTCATTGAGTACGTCGTCTAGCCGAGAACCAGGTCAGCGGGGAATGCAACTTTCCTTGGATAATAAACCGCGCCGGTTTGTGAGCCGTAAAATTACTGAGAGGCCAGGAGGGCTGGAGGGTTGAACTGGTGGGTGGTGGGCTGGTATGGGACTGAGAGGGGAGGGACAGAAAAGGTACAGGACTTCTGGCATCCCTTGAAAGGTTATAGGTACCGACGACGTTATTCCAAGTTCGAAGGTCAACACTTTTACGGTGTCCTGGTATTAAGATTGCCTTGGTCTCTAACACGCGGAACCGTCGAAAAGTATCAGAATTATTTATAAGAAAGAAAATCAAGAGATAAACTGCCCTTTTAGCCATAATTGCTTTCTTGAGTGTTATCAATAAGAAGAAAAATTGGATGAGATACCTTTTTACGTATATACATGCGGAAGGGAAGGGAAGAAAGATGGAGAGAAATGCTGGAGAGTGCTAGCGACGCTTGTCACATTTTTATTCGTCGCTTGTAGCGAACGGGGGACTGATTGACTGGTTGGCTGGATGACTGGCTGGCAGTCTGGTTGAGTGCATCTCAAACATACACGCAAATCATATTCAGGTGGAATGCGCCACGTCAAATACAGCCAACGGCCGATTTACAAACGTGAGACCACAGCACTCCTCGCCAAACTATCAAAACCGAAAATTCTCTATTTTTTGTTGGCAGCAACATTTTCCGAATGCGTCTCGAATCCTCCCCTCGCAATTCTAACTCTTACGATTCGACGAATTTACACGAAGAATCCTCCTGGGCTGGTACAATTTTACGAAGGTATCTTCAAATTCCCATAGGAAAATATGCGAACTCATTAAGTCATGGAATTACGCAAAATTTCGCCCACTTCAAAAGTGTCTCTTGGTTTTCGTTCCTCAACCCCTTCTAACCCATTTCCTCATTCCTGCCTCCCGTTCTTCCCCACCATGGTCTCTTACCCAGATTCAAGCTAAACGGTGCATCTAATGCGATTCCACTACCCTCGGAGAACTGCAGGATGAAAACTTGCATTAGGTTCTGTAACGAAAGTGCAACTGCATTTTCCTATCTCGAAGATGCACTCTGGGAATAGAGCGCGATATCTTCCAAGGGATGTGGAGATTTTGTTCCTCGATGCCAACCTGCGGGAAGGTGGCGGAGGAGGGGGAAGGAGGTGGCGCACCATGGTGGTGCTTTCTAATTAAAAATAAATCCAAGCGGGTGTAACCGTTGGCTACTTAGTCGACGATCGCATTAAAATAAATTATTTAAGTTGTAGCAATTTCGCGGGTCCCCGATGGCTAATATCTGGATAATGGAATGAGGTGGCCCGACTGGCTGGCGTGGATAGGTGCTGGAGGAGGCAGCGACTCAGGAGGGAGTCAGTAGGGAACTGTACCTTCGAGAATAAGGGTAGCTCGTCGAACCACCCCGAGACTGGGCAGAGCAGAGAGAAAGAGAGAGAAAGAGAAAGAGAGAGAGCCATTCAAGACTCTTCGCGAAGAAGCCCAGGATGAAGGGTAATTGATAACAAGGAATAAAATAATTGAAAGATAAATTACCTCTTGACAAATTGGGCGATGAGTTATGGCAACAGATTTTTTATTCGTTCTTAACATCTTCTTCCCAGCTTTTTTTTAAATACTATTATTCATTCCTCTCTCGTTTTCTTCCTTTACATCCCGTTAATTTGCGACTAAAACCTGCGGACACTTCCCTCCCCCCCTGGTCCCATTCTCCCTTATAGATTCCTTTACGCTCTGCTGTTCATTGCATCGCATAGTACTAGGACCACCTGAATATTTATGACGTGTACACACATCAACAGCTATGCCAACAATCATGATTGATAATCAAATTCAGTGTGCGAGTTTCCATAGTGATTTCGAATACATATGTATATACGGAAACTTGAGCTTTTATCTATAAATTCATGCAGCCCATAGATATAGTCATAAAGACTAAAGCGTCAATTGGCGAGATAACTTTAGGTAAATTAGGAAAAGACGGAGAGAGTTCAGAGCGCGAGGGCAAAGGTCGTCCACGAGACACGGCAAAGAGAAGAGAGAGAGAGGGGGGGGGGGGAGACGATTTGCCGAATTATTCTAGGCTGTGTGGGTGCTATGTTGGCATTCCAAGTAGAGGGGGCCGGATAGGGCCGGGCTGACTAGGCATTGCCGGCATTGGCGGCCGCGGCCTCTCTAGTAGCTACATTTGACTTAATTTTCATTCAGGGCATTCCGCGACGCCAGGAATTTCGAGCCATTAAACAGTCGCTATCTTTTGGGTTGGTTGCCGTGCGTACGACTCTCTGTTTCTCTTTTGCGTTCTCTCTCCATGTTAGGTACACGTATACAGTGACGTAACCTGCTCCTGGTTCCAAGCTGCGGCCACGGCCAGGGTTACGCTGCCGCCCCTGGCGTCTCCACTCCCCTCGTCAGAATTATTCCGTATAATTATATTCGTTTCGCAACGACACCCCTGGGGCTCGAAATTGAAATTGAGCTTCCCTAGACGAATATCTCTGGCTACGTTTCCACTGAGGAGATACCCTCTTCCTCTTCCTCTTCGTTTCCTCCTTTAGAATCGCCCCCTCGAACTCTTGCTCGGAGCATCGTTCGACTTCTCTACTGTTTTTCTAGGCTGCCTTTCGTTTACACTCCACTTGCAAGGGACGCCCCTCGAAATTCATATGTCTTAATCTTAGCAAGAATTCTTCTCGCGTCCCGAGACTATGCGATCTTAGCACAGATGCTCAGGAATCTTGGAATCCTGGAATTCAGGAATTTCGGGTACTCGTGCGGAAAGGCTTTAACATACGTCATGTAGTAGCTTCGAGATTAAACAAATAGATAAGTAAAGATGATATACATTGATGATATCAGTAATTGAATCCGAATGATTGCTTAGAAATAAATCTCAGCCTCTTCCTTAATTTTCCAGTCTCTGGTTACTATAGCTACTACGCTCACCCCATTGCAAAACGTAGGTAAGCCGACAATTATTTAAGACGGCTTGCGGTTTCGAACCGCAAAACACGTCTGAGGAGGCAAAACTAACTCCTGAGGGATTCTGGGAGATTCCTGGACGTTCTTACCATCTAGAAGTAGTGCGGTTTGTCCTCTTTTCAAAGATTCATAATTAACCATTTAACTCGCTGACAATGCATTTCATTGCATTGTAAAGTATAGTCGATCCACGAGTTCAATATGTCTTTAATCTACCAGTGACTAATGTATATATGTATTGTGACGTGATTTTTCGAATCACGGTCCCAAGGCGGCTCCGGTTACCGATACAGATAACGTTCTCGATTTCTGGTTCCCTTCGGGTCGCCACCCTGCTCAGAAGCTACGCTCTCGGGTTGATTCGTATAGTTATGTCAAGGCTCTCGTAAGATTTCGTTACTGTTTAGTTGAGGTCGAGGTGCTCGAATCTGCCGTGGGGAGAGAGTCTCGACGCACCGAGTTACCCGGCAGAGGAGAGTGCCCGACGGAGACGTCTCCGCGGACCGGCAGAAGCCCGGGTGAAATACCGGCGCCCCGCTGGAGATGGGCAAAGGGCTGTAGAGCGGGCGGAGGTAGTTTTGATACGGTTAAGGGCAGGAGAGGAACCTCCTGCCCGAGTTGAGGACGTGGTGCCCAGCTGTCGCCCGATGCCCTGGGGAAGTGGCCGTGGAGGATCTCCAGAAGTTACGTACCGATTCGTTAAGGAACGCTCTCGATTTGGTTTAAAGGGACGACTCGAAGGAGACAGAAGAGTTATCGGTTATAAGGCTCTCGACCAATCAGAATGATCAGAATGATTAGTTCTCGGATTTGGCTATTGTCAAAGCAGTCTGTCTCGGGGCACCGACCGAGGTGTCACGGGCTGCCTCGCGCTCCCGTGCTGTCTGTTGATAGTTTTTCTTGCCGTGTTTTGACGCAGTGTAGCAAGTTCTCGATTCGTGCAGTTCTCGCGTTGTTCTCGCGATATCCAAGCAATTCTATGAATTCCTGTGAGTGTTCCGAAGGTGTAGTGCTGTGCTTTAGTGCAGTGTCCACCAGGGTGTCCTTTGGATGCAGTTCTCGGCCCCCACGGATTAGCTGCACCAGCTCCGGTGAGTCTCCCAATTTATTAATTGGTGAATGGATCTCGATAGATAGTTCAGATTCGTTCTGATGCGTTCTCGATTCGTCGCTCTCTGTCTCTCGCACTATTTGCCGGACTCTTACTCCGACCCTCTCTACCTTAACCTAGCAGCCTGAGCGGCTGTGAATTTCCGTAACCGTCCGCTCCCGTTCGTGCTTCCAGTTGCGTTTGCTGATTTTACGCGGCCCCAAAAATCGACAGGATCCGTTAAGCTATCGCCTCGTCCGATAGGTTTCGTCAGAGCTCTCGTTCTTGGTGGAGTTGGGCCTGTTCCGCCCCAATTCCCAGTTTATACCGGCTCGTCAGTTCCCGGTGAAAAAAGAATTGGCTGGCGCCCGCCTGGCTTGCGGATGCACGAACGACGGGTGGATGGCCGAAGGTAACGTAGGGTGGTTCTCGAAGATGGTTCGTTCTCGGATGTTTCGCTATCGGTGTCGAGTTAAGGAAAAGAATTACGTTACAGTATATGTATAGATGGGTTAGCCCTACTGATATATACATGTATATTCACTGATACCCCGTACGCCACGCAATATCTATAACGCAGTATCGGCAGGGCTAGTATTGCTGATCAGTCGAAATTAGCATCGGGAATTTATGTTCACCTCTACAAATAATGTGTTTATCGTAATTTATGTAGACTGTTCGCTACGGTCTGTTTCGGTCTCTATCTATAGCTCGCGGCGTACGAAATTCCCGCTCCTCCTGGCCGAAGCTTCGGAACGTGGCCTCCAGAGGGACAGCAGTCACCGGCAGCCATAGACAGCGCATCAATTGGCAAATCGATCGAGGATAACTTTGGCTGAGAAAGAGTAATGATTAAAACTAGTGACAGTGTTGGTGACTGTCGACGTAATACCTGAGTGTCTAGTGAGTGCATGTAAAATAAAGTGAAGTGTTATTACGATGTGTTTATCTCCGTGGAAAATAAAGTTAGTCTGTCCATAGTGTTCAGAGACTACGTGGATTACGTGGGAAACTCGACGAATCGCGTTTGACTCTGCTAAACGCATAATCGAGATGCGTTTTCGCTGGACAATCGAGTGCTGTTGCGATCCTGACACACGTGATGGTAGCCATACGTATATCGTGGTCTCATATGCATATACACGTGTGCTAACACGTAGCTATAAGTATGGAATGAGGAGTTCGGAGTGCAGAGCGTGGAGCGAGGAGCGAGGAGCGAGGAGCGAGGTAGGTCCGTACGATATGCAGCCATTTGCATACATATAGGGTCATTATAAATATACGAAACCCCTACACCCTGTCTCTTGGTCCATCCTATCAGAAGCAGAGACGGTCAGAACTGCCCGATGGTTCCGCTTATCCGTTATTGCCGTTGGACCTTTTAGGAAATTTCCGTGAAATTTCCTACTTTACATCCTACTTGACGTTTTTATATTTTTATATTTTCTACTTTTTTTTATATTTTATTTTAAGTCCAGCATGATTAGCATAGATAAGTCAACCTAACCTAACACCATTCTCTTCCTTTATGTTAACGATCATTTTTCTTCTAGCCGTGCACTGTATATTATATGCATTAGGTTAGGAATGACACGCTCTGTTCACTGGATGTAAGCTTCGATGGGTTTGCGTTTGCGTTTACGTTGACGCTAGTCAGGGCTAGAGGTAGGCATTACAAATGCTAATGGGGTAGCGTACGGCAGATGTACCGCGTGGAATACATTAGCGTCTCGTTCGTCAGTCATTAACAACGAAAATACGGAATCTGCATGTGGCACTTTCGCCCCCACACGAGCGCAATTATTCTAGCTAGCTAGAGAGAGCCGATCGTCGATTTAATTAACGCAACTCTGCCTGCCGCAAGCAATTTTTTAATTAACACCCGTTCAGCCAAGTAGAATCACAGGCGTGTGTCGGGTACCTCATCGGAGAAAACAGTCAGGCTGGAACGATCCTGTAGTACAGTAATTTTTTATGTATGCACGCGTGCCTATGAATAGATGAATTTTCAGATTGTTCATTTTTTTAAAATAGATTACGTAAATGAGTTTTTAGAACTTTGAAATTAAGTTTGGTCTGAATTTTGTATGTTAGAAGGGAATCAGCTGTTTTGTTGTTTCTCGAAGATCTCTTCTCTCTTCGGATGAATACGTGGTTCTCATTCTGGTCTCTCTGGGTATAAGTTTTTGACAGACTGTATATTGTTAAAGGATTTACTATACGCGTCATGCTACGCCAGGACTAAGGGGTTTCTCTTACACCTTTGATGCTTCAGAAGGAGCGCCAATAATTGAATCTTGGTACGTCATTTCGAGAATATTTTCGTCTTCTCTACTATTCGAGGAATTTTTCGAGTAAATCCCAGGGAATTCGTACTTCGAACGGGCCTGCCATCCCACGTAGCCCGATACAAGTGCTGGCCCCTCTCTGGCTGTTCCTGGCGCTGCTGCTCTGCGCGTTCATGTCTCTCTCTTTCTCTCTCACTCTTCCCTTGACTCTCTACCTCTCCTCGTCACCTGTTTCATTCTCTCTCTCTCTCTCTCTCTCTCTCTCTCTCTCTCTCTCTCTCTTGGTTCCGACCCGACTGTCTCTCTCGCTCTCTCATGATCCAGGCCTTCTCCAGCCTCCGCCCCCATTTCTCGGCCCTGGCTGTCTCGTTCCTTTCCTCGCCACCCTCTTCCCCTCTCCTATAAGCATTGCTGCCCCTCCATCCCCGCCACTGAGGTCGTCGGCGACGCCGCCGTCGCTGCCGCAGCCGCCGCCGTCGTCGCCGCGATACATTGCGATACACGGTTCTTGTCTCCACGGTTCCCGCGCAGGACATAGCGCTCTAGTCCACTGGCCGCTGGTCACCATCCGTTTACCCGTTTATCCGTTGACCGTTCATCTGCGCATTTGACCACCCAATCGCCCAATCGCCCAATCGCCCGACCGTCCGACCGTCCAACCGTCTACTCGTACCATCCGGAACGGCCAAACACGAGTGAATTTCTTATCCAGACACATGCACGACCACCCTGGAGCATATATTCTCTCTTTAGCAGTGAGCATCCCTCCCGAGACAAGGTATCGTACCAGCAGAGTCTAAACTACTCTCCAAATATCCCCCTTAAGCTTCTTTTTCAACCCTTCCTTTTATATAACATCCCGCCTCTCTGCACCACCATACTCCTTCCCGCACCCCTACCCTGATCTGCGATACACCACCCCCTGCCCCACCCTGCCTCTAGGCATCGTCCCCTCAGTAGAGGGCAGCTAATAGACACGCGCATCACCAACATCGCCAGCCCGGGTCCATGCCCGCTGATTCTGCCTATAAACAGAGCACCGGTAGAGCCCACGTGTCGTGGAAAAACGTGACCGACAGTTCTATACGAAAAGTGATGATAGTTATCAATGTGATATTATTTATTTGAAATTAATCCAAGTGTCTAGTGGGAATACTGTTCGGGTGTAACGTGTCCTGGTGGAGCTAGTGAAATTTTCGGGCATCCCCGTCGCTCGGTGAAATCGGTAAATTAGGTTTGTTCAAGTTTTATCGAATATCAGGGTTGACTGATGTTGAGATTATCGCACGTGAATACGTTTGCATCGGCGTACGCGAGAGGCTAGCAGAGGGTGCTTGTGCTGTTGTCGTTTGATCCAGGCTGCTGGGTAAATAGTTGGGAGCAGTTAACGCGGAATAATTGAGAGCCTGGAAGGCATTGCGTTGCGCAGCTCGTAGGTACACGCATGTGTGAGAATCTAGACGTAAAATAATATCTGAACCAGGGTGAAGGGGGAGGGAGGCGTAGGCCGAGGTTGAGGCGCGACAATACCCGGCTGATTCGATTGACAAGTTAATCGGCCGCCTAGCGTACTGCCTTTTGCACACTTGAACCAATTGCATCTAGCCTGAACGAAGCTCCGTGCGCCGTTCTCAAATTACTTTGAGAAATTAACCGGGAAATCGAGCCTTACACTTTTACGGATATTTTATAACTGGATCGTTCTTCCATTCTGGATACTTACTCTTGCACTTCCTTAGAGTCGATATCTCTCTCGATAAGATGACGCAAAATCGACCTTATCGAACAATTTCATTTACGAATACTTTGATGTTTATACAGACCCGCTGTTACCGACTGATTAATTAATGAATATTGAATCGAACTGTAGTGTCGAGGAAATCGTCAGTGCTTTTCTCTGTAATTCGACTGCCGTACCTTAGCGTCTTCGGAGCAGAAGCGTGAGCCATTGGCACGATACGAGACGGAGGGGCCAGACGGCCGACTGCCAAAAGTGAGTTACGTGGGCCGCAAGAGCCACGTGAAACTGAAGCGATTTCGTATCGTGGGAGCAGGGAGGGTTTGCCGCGCGCAGCACAAGCAGCCCAACCGACGAACGAACCCAGCAACCCACCAACCCACCAACCCACCAACCCACCAACCCCTACACACAACAACCCAACGAGGCATCCCCCACTCTGAATCGCACAACAGCCAGAGCGGAAGTGCTAGTCAGTCGGCGAGCGACCTTCCGACATCACGGTTAGCTTCCCTCTTCGCCCTTTGTCTTGATCGCGAGGACACCCTTAGAGAACACGCGAGCGATTAGCCCAGGCACTCGATTATTCAGACTCATTAACTCAGGATTATCCTGCGTCCGGGATACTGCCGATAGAAAGTCTTGTCCTTCGCGCGGCTGACATCTTCACTAATTGCGTCCCTGATTCTTCTTCTTAACGCTTGTATCTTGCAGTAAGGAATCAGTTATCGTTTCACATTGTACCTACATCTTGAGATCCTGACATCCTGACATCCTGACGTATTGACAGGTTGACAGATTTACAGGTTGACAGCCTCGCGTCTTGCACGTTGTATGTTGTCACGGTTGTGGGATCCTTTAGTACTACTGGACAGAACGTGGATAACAAGGAGAACCGGATAAACGGAATGGATGGAATAAACGGGAAGAGGAAGTGAGTTTATCTCGTGAAGGTAGCTTGAAGATATGTGCTCTTGACAGTAGTGCACTAAAATCGTGGAATGATCTTCGGTTCTAGTGAGTTCCTCGAGCTGGAGAGTCGCGCATCGCACGTTTCCTAGTTCTTGCAGAAGAGTGTTTAACGTGCTTAACGTGTATAACTCGTCTAACGTGGCTATTGTGCAGAGTGCATCTGACGTGTCACTCTACTTTTCTTGTGAATATCCTTCATTTCGGGTAAACGAGACTTTAAGAAGAGACGCTGCTTCCGGTTGAAGGTCACGTGTCGCAGAGTGCCGAGAGGATCAAAGTGGATTAAGAGAGACATTTAAAGAAATCGAAAGTGGGAATTGCGCGAAGAATAGAAAAACCCAAATCTGGACCAAATCACGTATTGCTCGAGTGCACTGAGAATTTTTTTCTTAACTTCCAGAAGAATTGTGAGCAGTGTAGTCGGAATTTTTCAGACGCTGTTCTGGACTGTCGAAGTCTTGTGAAGAAGTGATATTCGTTGATGTAAATATAGAGAAAAAGACTGAGTGAATAAAAGGGAAGGAAGAAAGATAAACCGATACACCGAAGGAGGCTGCGTCAGGAGATATATAAAAGGATTGAGTAAAAAGTGAGGAAGAATAAGGCTAAGAGTAAGATAACATTTGGGTGACCGTAGTGGTGAAAGAAGTGAGTGAAAGAGTGGAAAGAAGAATAAGAAGAGGAGAGAGAGAGAGAGAGAAGAGGAAGAGGAGCAGCAGGAGGAGAGACGCCACGTCTCTGCACAGGTAGAGAGGGCAAACAACTGCACCCAGTCCTTGTGTACTTGTTGAGCCTGAGCATCGGTCGGAGGCACCCGGGCTCGCTGGCGCTTTAATATTTAACAAGAGTCTACGAGTTAAAGAGGCTAGAAGAGTTCATGAGACGGCGACGAGGTTCACTAGGATTCTCGACGACGAGCTGCAAGTCGACAATTCAAAAGTGAAAGAAGAAGACGGCATCTCTGGTCGAAGGGACTATAGAGAAGCTTCGGTCGAATAGAAGACGCGGAAGCGGAGCACGTGGCTTCCTCTACAGCGTGGAACTCCTCCTAGGATCATCCCCTGGAGTGTTCACCCTCGATCTATCTTGCCAAGAGACTCCTAAACTCATCCACTCTGTTAATCGGCCTTCTTAAGCGGCTCCAGTGCCACGAGGCTCTCGAAGACCCTTGAAACTCCCGAAGGAGCGCATACACCTGCCGTATTTACTGCTAAGCTGCTGAGCCGATCGAGTGCTGAGTTGGGCACTGGATATTGACCAGCAATACGGTAAACACAGATCCGGAGTCAAGAGTCTATAAGGATCTGTATATAGAGCAGTCCAGTTAATCTTCGGGCTGCGCCAAGGACCCAGAGGGCGCCCAGTCAGCTAGCTAGTGCCTGCTCGTGGAACTGATCGAGGAACGTCCGGAGGTTTAAAGTGAATCGGATCGACGAGAGAGGCACAATCCCGTCCGCAGGTGAGCGGGTGCATAAGAAGACCGGGGTCGAGGGTCAAGGTCAGGGTCGCCGGGAGCATCCATTGCGTCTCACCGTACAAGAAGCATCTTCTTTGTCGTCGTCCTCGTCATTGTCGTCGGTGCCGTTGCTTGACTCTGTGAGAGTTAGTGCGGTCGCCGAAGGCGGGGGAGGAGGAGGAGGAGGAGGAGGAGGAGGCGGTGGGTGGCTCGAGTTGTGCGGGTGTACGAGGAGAACGGATTTTGGGGTGGCCTCGTCAGGCAGTTTGACTCCAAACGCACCGGGCCCCGGGGCTGCGGTGGTGGGTTGCCTGGTTGGGGTGTACCCGTGCTCATCCACGGGGCCCAGGGGCCCCACGTCCCATATACAAGGACTTCAAGGACTCCAAGGACCCCAAGGCTCGCAGAGCTGTCGTGGCTGTTGCTGCGGTCATAACAACCCGGCGGTACAGCTTACGAGCCAACGGGGCGGCCTATCGCTGAGGGTAGCGAGGGTGGCGTCCACCACCTCCGTCCGAGCCGCCCCCTACGCCCACCCCCAGCACCAGGGGCTGGGGCAGGAGTGCAGGTAACTAACTCTACTCTCACCGGTCTCTCTGAGTACTTAAGTCGTCGGCGGCGGACGGCTGCCGTCGTTCAGCGTCGCTGTCCCGTCGTTGTCGTCCTCTGCGTCATCCCTCTGCACGTCGCTCGCACGACGAGCACAGAAGACGAGCGCGCGAATAATATTGCCGGAAATTTTCAAAAAAAAAGGTGTAGGGAGGAGACGGGCGCAGTGGGTGGAGGTGGTGCGCACATCCTCGGCAGCCCGATGCTGTTCGTCCCGTTCACGGTGCCCACCTTCCCTGCGACGCATCAGACATCCCACCCGCATCAGACGCATCACCAGCAACTCTCCACGTCTCAGAATCCTGGCCAGCAGCCGCAAATCAACCAGCTCAGCCAGCTTAATCAGCTTAACCAGCTGAACCAGATCAACCAGCTGAATCACCTGAATCATCAGGGAATACCAGCCACCACGCAGCCCATCGTTCATAGCACCAGCTGTTCGCCGCAGCAGCAGGCTACAACACCAAACAAGGTAAAGTGTCACATATATACGTCTCTCGCATACTACATGATTTAAAAAGATCTCCCATTCCTTGGGCCAAACATACAAAGTTTTTAATCACGACCTGGACTTTTCGAATTGAACAAACTTAAGCACTGTATTCTATAATTCTGCGTCCCGTCAAAATCTCATTCTTTTTTTTTTTTTTTTTTTTCGACATCGTCCTAACAAGCGCCGTCATCAGCACCATCAGGACCGTCAGCAGTATCAGGATTGCGAGTATCTTCGTGAACACTGCCAGTGTCATCCTCATCGGCACCAGTAACAAGGATATCATATGCTCCCATAATCCAGAGTCCCGTCTGCGTGAGGATCTCTCTAATGGTTTTATTATCCTGGCGTGGATTCAAGTCAATTTTCTTTAGCGAGCAATAACTCCCCAACATATACCTCATAGAACATAGTAAACATAGGGCACGCTCGAGTGTTGGCAGCGAGAACATAGCTTAATTTCGTGAGTCTGGCACGTCTCTGTATGTGCTTGCCTGTGACTCTGTAAGATCATCGTGGCGCCACATCCTCGACCACTCTCCGTTTCTCTCACGCCCGGATTCTCGCCTTATCAATTACCGCGGCACCCGAGACAATTCTAACGGGATTCCTTCGGATTGGCAAGAAACCTTCGGATCCAGTTGTTTCTGCAAAGTGAATCCAAGCAGCGGCACTGCTATCCACTGGTAGCTCAATTCAAAAGCATCCAAGCATCCTTTGGTACAGAGTAATGGCTGCTGCGTTGTATACGAGCTAGATGAATAGATGGATATAGAGCGCCAGGAACTTTACTAATTAAAGGCTGTTAGTCCTTGCTGCCGGATACGCCTTGCGCTATACTCAATTGTCTCCGTATATCTATGTTATTCCTTAGAAACATTTCATTCTTCATCTTATAATTGTTACACTGTGGTTATCATTTTACTATTTAATCGGGTATCCTCCAAGGGAACAAAGGGGAGTCCCCACTGCTTTGGCAAAGTTGCCAGCAGTTAAAACGAACAAGGAAAATATATTTGGACGTAAAAAAAGAAAAGTAAAATCTTTCGTGACGCCGCCAGGCCCTTTGTACTTGATCTCATTAGTGAGAGCGTCCCGACGTCCCATTCCCTTGCGATTATGAGGCTTGATCGTGGGATAAAGAGGTACGTCATCGAGAAAGGCCGCTTACCGTGTCATAATTAGGAAATTGCCTTTGGCTCTAGCGGCCCTCTGCCGGTGCTCCGACATTTTTATTATTTTCGTTCTGCTCTTTTTCGAATTGCCACGAGGCCCCCCCCCCCCCC
>NW_014333091.1:293172-301872 GCF_000341935.2 Cephus cinctus | reverse complement strand
CCCCCCCCAATCTGCGTTCTCTGAGGATGATGGAAGAGCACCACGTGGAAGAACGTACGGGATGCGGAGCTGACGCTACACATGCCGGACCTTCTCTAGAAAGAGAGTGGAGAGACGGAGAAGGATAGAATTCCTCTGCTGGTAGAGTCCCGAGTTCCGGAACCCGTGTCCTGCTACAGGGACTCTGGGACTGGCTACCAGGAGAAGGAGGATCAAAGCGCTAGAGATGATTTCATTACGACACGCCACTCGCCTGCTGGGTTGAAATATCAAAAGAGTGCAAGCTATGAACCTGTAGTAGTTCTGTCCCGCCGGATCCCGTCACGGCTCTCCACATAATGCTTTCCTTGCCTTATAAAGAGAGAGAGAGAGAGAGAGAGAGCGAGCTTGGTACAGCCCCTGTAGGCTTACTCAGGGAGGAGACTGAGGCTGTAAGAAGAACTACGGAAGGCAAAGGTGGACTCAATTCCAAGCTTGGTAGCGAAGGAAGAATATTATTAGCTCAAACTGCTGCTGCCTGTTGTCGAAATAAGCTCGCAGGAAATGCCCGATAAAGATGTTTCCGATAGGAGCAGGAGGGATGATCAGAGAGAGAAGGAGGAGGGGTAGGGGGTGGCGTCGAGAGGAAGAGACGCGCCTCATCTAGGGAAGCGATCGCGCGAGGCGTCGTGACGGCACTTTAACAGCTTCGGAGGAGACGAGGAGTCAGGAGCAAAACTTGAAGGTCGAGAAAAAGTGAAGTCTCGAAATTTTAAAATGGCCCTCGTCCTAGCGAAATGGTGCAGTGACGCTGGCTGATGAAAATACCAACCAGTTCTCATTGGCCCCGGCAATTAAAGTGAAATCTTTAAAACAGTAGCAACGCCGTCAGAATGAAAGGCACACGAGGGGCCGTCATAAAATTGTACAAATGAGTCCCGTCCAGCCCCTAATGGCGAAGCCAAGGGAGTAACATAAAAATACAAAAATCCCACGACAGTCAGTGGTACTTCTACACGCACTCGCCCACAGCATCAAGAATACAAAGAAACAAGGGCTCATACGTGCACCCTGGCAAATGTCCGAAATTTAAATCTCTCAGTTTACCCTCTCTCTCTCTCTCTCTCACTCTCTCTCTCTCTCTCTCTCTCTCTCTCTCTCTCTCTCTCTCTCTCTCTCTCTCTCTCTTCATGGGGTTATCTACGTCTGTAACGGAAACACACGTGTGCCTGTTCTGTCTACTCTGTCTTCTCTGCTCCACTGTGGTTCGCTTCAGGATACGTCTGACCACCAACCCTTGCATAATGTACGCTTACTCTTCGCTGCTGCTGTTGGTACTACTGAATGGCACCGAACCGCGATTCCTGGGACTTGCAAATTCTCCGCTTTTAAATGTTAATTCCGGTATAATCGATGGATCTTACGGTGCGATGGTCGTAAGAGCGAAATGCACGTTGCACCGTATGAGACACACGATGAGAATAATATTGAGGAAAATAATATGTGAATAGAGAAACGAAGGAGGATACGATAGATAAGAGCAGGGGAGAAGTCGTAGGTCATGCAGAGAGCGCAATAGCATAAGGCTAGGAGGATGGTATCCGTAGCGCGCGTTGTCACGTTTCATTCAAAGGGGGTGCGGATGACGAGTGTTAGAGGAGGATTCTTCGCTAGTGAAACTACCCTCGGGGAAAAAAATGGCATCAGGGGAGAAAGGAGACACCCCAATATAAGCAGCCGAGAACGCGCCGAGTGACATTCTGCATAATATAATTATAAAGTATCGATCCTGGCAAGAGCTTGCGTTACGAGGACCAGGACAAGGGCAGGAACATGGCGATCGGGCGGCGGAGGAGGCAGAGAAGCTGCTGGAGGCGAAGGAGGTGGCGAAGGAGGTGGCGAAGGCATACCACCAGATGTTTTCGCTCGTGTTATTATCCGACGTTAATTTGCCCGTGAGCGTGCTCAGCAGCCCCGAAGCGTAACGTCACTTTACGTCGAGGAATCGAACCGTGAAGGATCCGACTGCTCTTTCCCTCTTCTCTTCGCTCTTCTTCCCTTCTTACCCTTCACTCTTTGCTCTTCTCTTTCCTCGTTTCGTCTTCCTTCGTGTATCTCACTTGGCAGTCCCTCCCGCCTACACCTGCCTATTACAGCCGGGCACTGGGTGGGTCCAGTCTTCTTTCAGTAGAGAAACCTGCGGTCGGGTGGAACTTCATGAGATGGATTCTTAGAGAGGAGCGAAAGATACGAAAGAGATGCTGATGTACGATATTCTTCTGGGATTGATCTGTAAGGGTTGAAGAATGATTCTTGCTGCTTCCAAATCGGATAGCTCGAAGTTCGTATGTACCTGATATGGTGAAATCTAATTAATATATATATTTTTTTTCTTTTCCGACTACCCTTGTATCGCTTGTACATACAAGATATCCCAGAGAAGCATAGTAATTACTAATTAGTAATTAGAAAGCACTAATCACCAACCGATAACGAGTAACCAGCATCCGGCTAGTATCATTTGCTTTCCTATTACCTTCTCCCCCATTCGTATCCATATCTATGCTCTTTCCGTTCCGTTTCGTTCCGCTTCGGACCGATTCGGTCTATTCTCGGTCTGGGTTTCGTTGGGGTTGGCTACCATTACCCCTGCAATGGGATTTGCATGCCGGATCCACGATTTGCATTTCAATTCCGCGAGACTTCGCCACCACCGACGCCAAACGGCGGATACAAACATAAATACGATTTCGAGCCTCCGCGAATTCGTTCTGAACGAGCCGACCCACTGGGTTATCATTTAAAAGATACTCCAGGAATTCCTAGAAATTTACAGGAAATTCTCAATAAAATGATATCCCTGTTCGTCCCCTTCCGGATGGACCCTCTCCTCGGGTGCGCTACCGGAAATGGAGTAACGGCGTACACGAGAGGAAATCAAAGCATTTCAAGTACATTTTCAAGTATACTTTTCAGGACTCCGCGTCTCACCCTGGCACAGTTATCCAGGTATCCTGCAGGTATCTGTCCGATGAGGACCACGTCCTATCCCACTCTTGTCCGGACTCCCTCCGGTCCTCGGAGAGCTTGCAAATGAGAGCTTTTCCAGCGGCAGTATTTCTTGCTGAGGTTTTTAATCCCGCGGGTAACGCGATACCAGCGAGCATCCAGGGCTTGCGAGCTTTCCTCCTTCCATCCCTCGGCCACCCTCTATTTCTATACCTAGTTCCTTTCTAGTCCAACCTAACCAACTCTGCCGACCCTCCCCCGGTCCTTCACCCCTCGTGCTTTTCCCTACGAATAAAATGCGCTTGTTACGACTGGAACGTGTTGTTGCTTAAAGCTGAGCATGTACAATGGTCGTTGAGCTTTCGAGCTTCCGGCGAACAGGGAATACGAAACAGAAGAATTTTGTTCATCCAGCAGAATCCTGCTTATCGAACCATTGGATCTCTACCTGAACATTGGAATTACTGGAATCCATTGAAACCGTCGAAACAATTAGGGACTGCTCCCATTGCGTCGTGGAATTTTCTCCCGAGGAAAGATCTTTCGAGGTAAGCTTGGAATTTTTGTGAAATTTGGAAAGAGTGTGTGTCAAAGAAACACGGCGAATTTCTACGTGAACCAGTTCTGCGATCAGTGGGATGAGCCTGTAACAACTGGCTAGTACTAATCTTTGTTCCTATAGTGGATGTATATGGGTGGAGGGCGTATACCGGCTCATGGCTGGGTATACGTATATATGTCATCATTGTCCTATGGAATGTACTGAGGGAAATAGGTATAGTTGTTTGTAGATATAGGCGTAGAGAGACGTCTGCCAGGTTGCGAGGACGTGATACATCCCGTGGGAAAGTGTCGAGCATCTGCTTACTCCCAGGATGGTCCTAACACACCACCATGTACACATTATGCTCGAAACTGTCGTATGAAACATTTCTGTGAGTTTGACATCCCTTATACCGGTCCAACCCCAACCCTGCGACTATTTCCAGAGTATAGAAATATACCTATGGTATAGACCTATGGTCGCTTAGGTTGGCTACTTGAAACTTTGGGAACTTGGCGAATCAACGAATTCAATTTGCCTTATGCCTTTGTACTTTCTAGTCGTCAATTGGTCTTTTGGTCTTTTGGTCTTTTGGTCTTTTGGTCTTTTGGTCTTCCACGCCCCTTAAGCCCCATGAACATGTGCTATAAACATTTTGTATTCCTTTGCTGAACTAAAAGGAACGCTCTGAAAGTTAAATAATTGAGGATCAGGGGATCGTGATGGGACGCCCGATGCACAAAGGGGCGAGCAGGGGCGGCAACGATGCCGATGGTGACGCTCAAGGGTGCTTGAAATGGAAAACCGCGGAAAAAATAAAAGCAACAAAGGGAGGCGATAAACGAATCAACGATTGTCGACCGCAGGCCGGCCGCTCTTTCGGCACGCCCGGCGTCCCGACGCCAGCGAGGTATTGAAAATGGAAACGTTTAATCGCCCGAAAATATAGCGTATACCATTCCACGGACTAGGCGTGCCCCACTATATGCAATACATATCGTTATATATTTTTTTACTTTTTTTTTTTCTAGCCATTTTTTACTAAATCCTCCCATTTTTCTTCTCAGCCAAAAATTGCCGTTTTATCATCACTCCAACTATTCTGGTTTTAGCTCGAAGCATCGTGTCGATTTTTAAAAAAATATTTAGTCTCTCTTCTTTGTAGCGTCAAAACGTCAAAGCTCCTACGAAAATAGTAATTCAACCTCGCGATTTCTCATCCATATTTCTATTGACCCTCGTTTCATGAAGCTTATTCAGTTTTCAAGGAATTCCTGCGAGACTTTGCGCTTTTTGGAGGATCGATCCATCTTTTAATAACGTCGTATGTTACCGTCTATGAGTTTCCCCGACGAGATACGTGTCGACGGAAGGGTAGAGGATCGCGGGGGGCGCGGGGCGACAAAAGGGAGGAGAGAAATTACCCGCTAGGCAGTCATAGACATCGAAACATCAGGTGGCGAGCTCATAAGCTGTGATAAATATGGAAATCTTGTTGCTTCGTCTGCGAACCCTTGCGCGGAATGGGATTGTGTTAGAGGGGGGAGGGGGGACCCCATTCTGGGTTTCTGTTTATCCCTCGGCACCCCCCCCCTCCTCCTCCACCCGCGGTCGTATACGCACTCCTTTCTCCGTTTCACTTTCCTCTTTACTGGCTTCACCTCGCTCTACGGCTCTACGCAAATATCGTCAATGTTGCCGCATTAATTAGCCGCTGGAATCAACTGTATTAATCAAATTTGCGAGCTTACCCTCAGCCCGGAATGTGCCATGGAACGCCGTAGAGTTAGCTGGAACGTAACCCTGCAAACCCGTTCCTTTGTCGTATCTGGCCCGTCGAGCCTCCGGGAGACTCGTTATCTTTTTATCTGCTCATCCACCTTCCACCTCCTCCACCTCCTCCACCTCCGCCCACTTCTCATTTCCATTCCCCATTCACCTTCCTTTGCCTCTACGACCTCACTCTCCTCACTCATTCGCCTCCTGCTTCTCTAGCTCTCTTTCCATGTACCAGGTAGACAGAGTTCAAAAATAGAAATCGGCTTCCATTCACTGACAATTCCTGACGTCGTTTTGTCAAAAACGAACAAAGTTTTCCAATGTTCAATTACGAGTGGTTAATTTTATTAGCAGGTCGCAGACGAGGAAATTTATCGAAAAATTGGCATTTTCCTATAGTCGCTGCGAGTGCGAGCGAGACCGACTTACGAGTACTTCCACGTGTAAGAGAGAGACGGGCGAGTCTCTTGTCGGAGAAACCCAAGTGATCTCTCGATACGTTTACTATTGCGGCTGTATTTAAAAAACTTCAACTATTTAAGTAATTTGCGATATTGGACGTTATATTGTGTAGATATTGAATTTTTTCTTGGACGTGGCAACTTCACGTGTCCCACTTTGGACGACGTACAGTACATGCAGGTACATACTGACGTACGTATAAGCATACGAGAGGATAGAGAGATGAGGGTGCATACGTGAGATCCACATTAATTATTTTTTTCTTCACTCTTCTTGTTTTTTTTTACCGGCAGCCAGCAGATCTGCCATTTTGCGCGGGTTCTGCTGTCTGCAGGTACACCGTCGTTTCATCATACTCGTGTTTGCTTGCGAGCTCGATATTAGCCCTTGGCTATAGCCACGACGCTTCTGCGACCGCCATCGCAGTCTCTCCTCACCGCCGCCATCACCGCTTCTCTATTTCCTTCACATTTCATATTGCCGTTAATTTTCCTCCATGTTCTACGTTTATTATTGCCATCGCAATCTCGACCTTCCGTACGTCGTTCGTTTTAAGCGTGCCGTACGCTCTGAGGTTTATTGGCGATTGTTAGGAATTTAATCTTATCAGGTTATGATTTTTCCGAGGGTCTTCGTATTTCTTCGAAGGAATGGATGATGTAGGCGGTGGAGTGTACTCGTGTAATATTGGACGGTGGCGCTTTGGCGTCGAATGGAAAGAGAGTGATTCTTCAGGGACAGATCCCGGGCGTGTCTTCAATTTTACCTAATAAAATGGAACCTCGCGCCTTGTTAAGCCACCCTTTGGCGCTTGCTAGGAAATTAATGAGCTCACTGTAACACTACACCGTGCAAACCCTTATACCGTTCCAGGCTCCGCTGACTCCTCTGGCGCTACGTACCCTCCTGTGCACCCTTAACGTCCTCAGCACCCTTTCGCTATTCGCTCTGCTCGCTCTAGTCGCTCCGTCCGCTCCGTCCGCTACGTCCCTTCTAGTAGCTCTACACATTCTACTCTCGAAGCCGGCGTTAAATCATACATCGACCTCGGAGAGCCTCGAGGAGCGTCGGTGATGCTGCGGGCCGAAGGGTGACGCGGGGGGTTGTAGTGGATTAGGTGGGTCAGGTTAAGTTAGCTGCTGTCGCGTATATCCTTTGGAACCACCCGCAGGGCGGGGGGGTGTCTCTGGTGTCTCTAACAATTAGCTAGTGCTAAAACGAAATCGCGAATATCAAACCCGAAGGAGGGATAGGATGAGTCCTTGTAGAGGGTTTCGGAGTCCTGTTAAATTCTGTTGCCGGTACACGTTGGTAGTGATGGCGGCGAGGACAAGAGGTGGGGCTGAGCGCAGTAATCCCCTTAAAACGGGCAAGAATTAAGTTTAGCACATCGCAAATTCGCACCACATTTCGCGGCTCTTATGAATTTAAGCGAGCGCAAACGACTGCTCGTAGGACCACCGTGTGAAGGGAGAAGGATAGCGAGAGCAGGTAAAAGGGTCGGCCTTAGCGTTGGGTTAGCCAGGGTGTTGGTGGCGAAAGGGTTTAGCGCTTGGGTGTGTATATATATGTATATATACGGGATATGCGAAATAGTGCACGAGAAGCTATAGGATATAGGGGCTGCGGGGAAGAGAGAGAAACGGAGAAATTAGTTTATCCCTTCGTGACAAGTACCTGCGAAACGTTGTAATTTCAATTTAAGGATTATGCTGTGTAACACACATGAGATGAACAACCGTGAAGTTCTGTGAAAATACAAAATTTGTCCTAAGAAAATAATATTAAAAGACGTGAAAAATTTATATTGAATGTTTAACGGGGTCTGTGCAAGACTAAAATAGGCTAACTGCCATGGGGCGAATAACCCTCTGGAAAGTCCATCATTTGCCTGTAGACTGTTCGCTCAAGTGGTTTAGAGAGACTAAAGAGAGAGAGAGAGAGAGAGAGAGAATGGCAAGGGATTCGCGCAGAAGCTGGCAAGCTTCCCGAGTTAGCGAGGTGCGCGGTGGCGGCGGCAGCGGAGCCAATGAAGTTATAACAGGGTTCCTCGTTGGTTGTGTCGGGCCTCTCTCTAAAATACCACACGAGTTCTCTTCCGCTGCGTTCCGTTCCGTTCTCTTCCATCCCGGCCGGAACTACCCTTCTAACCTTGTTAACGCGCCCCTAACCGCCGCCACTAGCACCGCCACTACCGCCACTGCCGCCGCCGCCGCCACCACCACCACCACCACCACCACCACCATCAGCGCCATCCCACTCGCCGATTTCATTCCGAAATGCTCCACTCGGAAGTAATCAATTATTTCGAGCCGTCGAGACGATTAGGTCGCGGTTATGCTCTCACCCTTATGGGCGCAGCCACCCCCTTACGATGCCCGTTAAAATTCACGGCATTCGTGTGCAACTCAACCCTCTTCACCCTGAGGACTAAGGATCGGGGAGTATTGAGTATGGAATATTGAGCAACCTACCCTTTTAGGGTGTACCGAGTCCTTTTACTACCCCTAATCGTGCACGTTAATTCACCTTCGAAGACAGTCTCCTTGATTGATCTCTCGATGACTCGGCCAGCATTGCCGATTATTTGCATGGTTAAGATAAAGCGACGGTAGCGATCCCTGTATGTAAGATTTTAGAGATTTTCATCTGATGCCTGCATCGTGGCCGAGACACTCTCTTGGCTCCCCGTTAAACTGGAAGGTGGATGTCTTTGAAGCGAAAGATTCTGCAGTCGTAATTGACATTTTCATTCAGCATAGAAACGCCGGAGATGAATTAAGGCTGGAGGAGCAGGATTTAAAGTAAATTACGAGGACTGGCAATTACTTTTGATTACTTTCATGCTTTATAAAACTCGAGCTTGCGTATCTCTATGCTCGTGCCCGTGTGGAGTCTGTTGGAAGATTCGCGGGGAAGGGTCGGGG
>NW_014333091.1:287632-292993 GCF_000341935.2 Cephus cinctus | reverse complement strand
GGGGAGGGGGGGGGGGGGGGGTGGTGGTTGGGCGATATGTGCGCCGGGACGGTTGGCGCGTTTACATCGAATTTAATTAATCCGGAGATGATTACACGCGGTAATTCGCAACGTGCACTCGGCGAGCCACAATGCGGTCGTATAGGCGCCCTATCTCGCTTGACAATCTATCAATTAATTAACGAAAATTGTTCTGCTGCTAAATTAATACCGCTGTGTGTTTCTCTAACGTGGCGCGCGGTGCCGCTTGCTTCTCGTGAATTACGGATATCTTAATGAGTAGGTAATTAATATGGACGCAGATTGGAGGGACATTCGAGCTGATAGCGCTTAACTGGGATGTACAGCTTTGTTCCGGACGTGTACAAGATAGAGCCGTATATCTGCGTGAAATGCCATCCGCTTCACTAGCGATCTCCTGGAGCTTCACCCTCATCGCCGTCCCCTTACAGAATGGTTTTGCGTTAGCTGTTTGCCTGCCGGCCTGTCTGACTACTTGCTGAGCCTCCCTACTGTCTGGCCAGTTAGCTATTTATCTACTTAGTTACTGTCCCGGCTTCAGCGCAATTTCTTACGTTCATTACTGTCGAAGCCAGTCCTGAGCAAGTGTATCGTTGCACTTTATTTTTCAACTATTCTTAAAAAATTCTATAGTTTTTCTGTGCTTCGCGCAAAAGAGGAAAAATCGAGAATCTGGTGACATCGCGGTACGACGTTAACGCGAAACTTGGATTTTACTTTCGAGGAGCGAGGAAAGAGTTAGGGCGGCTGTACAAGGACTGGAGGCCGCGACGAGGCGTCTAATAAATATTAACAAGAACTGTGCTGCGATGGTAATCCGCGGAAGTTCTTCTCCAAAGAAAGCGCCTGGAGGGAGGCCGACGGCGACGTCGACGACGCCGGCGACGCCAACGACGCCGTGGAGGTTGTACGCCTCGGGAGGCAGCCAGAGGGCCAAGCGGAATGGAAACTGCACGATGTAAATTATTTTTTAATCCTCTTCCTTCGGCCGTGGGCGAATCTCACCCATTTCCTCTCTAGTGGTGCCTCTTTATTTTCTTATTTTACCTGCTTCTCTTTATTGCTTCTTCTCTTTCTTCTTTCTCTAACTCTTTTTTACTTCTCTCTCACCTCGACGAACGTCGCTACTGTTGGTTTGGACATTTCCGAGGCTCTTTCTCGCCACGTAAATAAGGAACTAATTCCGTAAGTCTTTTTGTGTCCTGTTTCTTGCCCCCTTTTTCTATTGCCTTCCTTTCGACACTTTGTACGCTTCGAGCATCCATCCCATCGCGACGCCGTATCCAGGAAGTTGTAGCAGATTTAAAAAAAAATCTTTTTACGAGTTCCTTCCGCTCTCTCCCCTCGTCGACGTTCTTCTTCATCCTGAGGTTTTCTGGACCCTCCGCATCCGGGTCATGACAGTCCCACGTTGTCGCTCACGGTAATGGAATTTCCGAGTAGAATCGCAGAAAAATTGATTCGTTTAACCCGTTCATTGTTAGGAGGAACATCTGACGAGTTGGCGGGTCGGTCCAGGGTAAGGCACGAGTGAAAGAGTTAGTGAGAGAGAGAGAGAGAGAGAGAGAGAGGGAGATAGTGTAGAGCAAAGCATCGCAGGGCAGAGGAACGCAGGACGGGGCTATTCTAAGGGCTCGAGATTACAAGCCATTGTTCCCGAGGCACCCTTTGTCTCAAATCTGCCCTTCTCCCTCTGCTACGCCATCCTTCCCCACCTCAACACCCCCTCATCCTCGGGACGCAGCCCTCCTGGACCCTGCTCACTCTTTGTGTTTTTAATTCGCAACTTTGTACCCGTTACACCCCCCCATCTCCTGCTCCTATTCCCATCCGACTCCGGCCTATATCTTATCCTCTTCGGCTCTTCCTCTTTGCTCCTGCCCTCCGTCCTGCCCCGCTCCTCGTTACCATCCTCACCATACAGAAAATCCCGCGGCCGTCTCTCCCTCGAGTGACGCGTCCTTTGTCAACTTTTACGCATTGCTCCTCCGGTCCGGACCCTGAGTCTCATATCCAGCCATCTGCAGCCAGACCAATCACGATAATTGTCAGGAATTTCCAAAAAGGTGTAGCCCAGGTAAATCAGGGCCGGATTTCTCCCCTATTCAGGAAGTTTCGGTACCTCTGATTTATTCCTGTTCCAGGCGAATATTGTTTCACGGCCCGACTACAGCATCGTCCTTTACTTTATCTTCTTCTCCGTCTAGACTTTCCTACTTTTCAAGCAGTAAAATGACGACGTGAAAAGCAAAGGGAATCTCGCTGCTAGCAATTGAAAACTTTTGGTAAATGCACTGTGTTTTGCACTCGAGTAGATCAAGTCCTGACACCCCTCCGCGCCCGCCCCCGTCCCGTAGCAAGCGTCACAGCGCCTCTCCCCTCGAATCGTTTCTCTGAATTATCTGAAAAAAGTTGCGAACCGCCGCGAAGCTGCTAGCTAAAAACGAAAACGACCAAGCTCCTCGGACTCCCAATAAAGCCTTGTTTCTTCCTGGATACCAGAAAGCGCGTATGGCCAGTTAGATTATCAGAACAATAAAGCAAGGATCTGGATACACTGCAGGGGTCGCTGCCAGGAGAGAACGGAGAATTCCAAGTACCACCACGTTTGGCCTCTCTCCCGGACAGTCCGATTAAAACCGACTCGAAAATCTGATCCTCTGGTCGGACTGGCCGTCGCATCGTCCAGGCGCCATATGCATAGCAATCTAACTAAACCCCCCCCCTACCACCCGCCACCCCCCCGACGTTTATCCCCTGCAGTTCCCAATTTCTCATTCCCTTGGCATTCCAAGTAGTGCAATGCAGCATGGATGCGCTTTCCAGAAACAACCCCCTATCAAATTCTTATTTCAAATTACCCTCCGCCAGACGTCTACTTGTCGAAGTACGTGACTACTAAACCCAATACTCAGCTGTCAGCCATTTCGCAGAGGTAAGAAGTAAAGGCAGGGATTCTAGTAACAGCTACCAGGCCAGTCAGTGCCTGAGGCCTTGAGGTATCCGAACGGGATTAAGAGGAGGCGAGAGAGTGCGCAGGCTGCGTGCAAACGCGCTGTAGGTCACAGTGACGTTAAAGGGTTATCGGGTAGGAAGACTAGCAGGATCCGTGTGATCTGCACGAACATGCAGAATGCGCGATACGTATAGGACACAGGATATGGATAAAGGGAATATACGGTACAGGCTCCCATCTATTGGCATACCAGTGGCTACGGACTCGAGCGCGTGTAGTCAAGGCAGGCTGCTAGCTGTCTGACAGTTTGGCATGTTGCCTTCTACCACCCGTAGAGCCCATCGAACCGCGTGCTTACACCTACGCATGCCTCCACGCTCAACTTTGGCGCTTTGGCGAATCGCTCAAACTAGGGCAGGGACGCCGCGGCGCTGCCCGTCGTGGCCCGCGCCTTCCGCAAAAGGCAACCGCAAACGGTGAAATACGATCGGGTCCTGCGATTTCCCGAGCATGTTACATCGGCTTCCCGCTTTTCCCACCAATCTATCCGAGAACTTTGTCAACGTATATCTACACGTACATGTATCTATAGGCAGCATGGCGGACCTAGTCGAACATCCATATGTATATAGATAACGAAACATGCTCGACTGAGCGAGTACAGTATAGACGTAGCGCGATCTCTCTCTCTCTCTCTCTCTCTCTCGCTTCGGAATTATCGGGCCCTTCCATTTTATCCATCCAAAAGTGTCCTTCGTCCCGTGGGAACTCTTGAAGGGTTAAGCTCTCTAGATTGTCATTTGACCATTTCGATTCCCCGGAGACGTTTTCCCGCAGGGGGTTCAGACTTATTGACCAAGTCGCTCTAAAAACACGACCCTTCCTGCGAGTGGACGGCACGTTTTTGTTTCGGCTGTTTTGCCCCGTTTTGTCAGCCGTGTTCGTGTTAGTGTTTAGAGACGAGAAGATGAGGCTGGGGATCTATTTAGTTTTCTCCATTTCTCTCTCTCTCTCTCTCTCTCTCTCTCTCTCTCTCTCACTCATCTTGCTCTTATCAGGCACCAAGTAATCTAGCTCGAACCTTTGATACGAACTGAATTCCTGGCGTAATGACAGTACGTGCTCGCAATCGTCAGTGCATAGTTGAAAATAAGTATGCGTTTATACTTTCCCATGTATTGGACTCGATTTGATGGTGTACAGCGTCGGCGTCGGCGTCGGCGTCGTATGGGAAAATTATCTCCGTGTCGTTCTCTCTCGATATCCTGGACCGCATGATATCGCAATAGTCAGGATTGTGTCGGGACGGTTTCGCCTATTTGCAATAACAGTTCGCCTCGAAGTAACCAAGCGACTAGAAGCGACTTGGAGGGAATAAAGCGAATAAAGCGAATAAAGCGAATAAAAGGAATAAAGCGAAGAGAGGAAGACGCAGCGTAGGACGACGTGTCGAGTGCGGATTCAGTTTGGAGACGTGCTTCGCTCTCGGCGGGATAACCTTTATTTTACGGCGGACATACGAATGCAAATGTCTCTCCGCTATATCTGGAACGGGATACGGGATTCTCGAGAATAAGTCAAGTGTCTTCATCTTTGCTTCTGCTTCCGGCAAAGTCCTAGTTATTAAGTTGCATCTGAGACTTTCGAGGGAAAGACTCTCTGTCGCATCTCAAGATTCGACTATGAACAGACGGGGGTCCATGCGAGATGCTGAATATATGTGACGTATTTGGAAGCATTCAAATTTTACCGCCAAATCCTTCATATCAGGCAGCACTGTTCTTCGCATGAAAAGATCAAAGGTTTCGGAAGCCCAGTAACTATGTGTGTCCTTGTATCGCATAGTGGAAAACTGACAATGAGACTGGGCGGCGAGAGGTCGAGAGGGTGGAAGGACCCTGAGAGGACGAGAGAGAAAGGAGTCAATTCAGCGTACCGTGGCGAGTAGGCACTAGCATGCCGGAGCCCACATGAGCCGTGGCGGTCAACGTACCATAACATTACATCCATCCCATATCCTGTGTGCCCACTATTTCTTTTGGACATGCGAACCCGGCTGAGACGCCATCTCAACCGTTTCGGTCTCTCGGCCACTCGTTCATTCCTTGACGTTCTCTCGGAGCTACCCCTCTGGAAATTTCCTCGTAGATATCGCAGCCCAAACTACCCTCTTTCCCTCGACGACAAAATGGGCTATGATGCTGCTTTAGCCGGCAGTATGAAAAACACTCGACTTGTTTCCATTCGAAAGTTTCTTCATTTTAACTGCCCGCCTATTCGCAGACTCCAAGAGTACGATTGTAAGTTGAGCATAAATTATAACGCCTAACGAGAGAATTTCCAATAGGAAAGTAGGTGAGGGTGGAGGGTCGAAGGGTGGGGGG
>NW_014333091.1:286975-287566 GCF_000341935.2 Cephus cinctus | reverse complement strand
GGGGGGGGGGGGGGGGGGGGGGGGGGGGGGGGGGGGGGGGGGGGAGGGGCGAAACACGCGTCTCGTTAAAAATCTTTAATCGGCAAGCCAAGGAGTTCGTGCTCGTTAACACGTCGTCGTGGCACGTTTCGCAGTAGGGTGGCAGGGGGGGGGTAGCGTTCTTTTCAAACTTTCACGCATTCCGTAAACTAAGAAAGTTCAGCTACCGAACACAGTCTTCCTACCCCGTGGGGTAGGCTGGAAATATTTTTGGACTGAGGTTGTAACCGGCCCGGGAGAGAAGACCTGGAGGAGGAGGGAGGAGGGAGGAGGGGTGGAGGCGCGTGGGTTGGAGAGCCGTGTATTCCTTTCGAGGGAGCGTGAGGGTGGTGGCAGGCGGTTACGGGAGGGCGAGAGGGAGTGCGCGAGAGCTTATCAAGAGCTTTAAGTTTGTCTCGTAGGAATGCGCGATGGAGGAGCGAGGGTGTGCGGCTGGCTTAATCCTGTATTGTAAACTAGGCAGCATACAACGGCAACGAAGTTTTCTACGTCGTGCTACTTCGTAGACTCTGGCTGAGTGTGCTGTGGAGGTGGCGGTGGCGGGTGGCGGGG
>NW_014333091.1:279273-286934 GCF_000341935.2 Cephus cinctus | reverse complement strand
GCGGTGGCGGGTGGCGGGGGGCGGGGACAAGGGTACGTTGGACAACGAAGAACAGCGAAAGAGGGTTAGGGGGGGGGGCCAGAAGGGTTAAAGGCATGAGCTAATCTGTCCCTTGAGAATAACTTGAAACACGAAACAAAAGCTTCTTCTACGGTCCTTTCTTTGGTCCGGAGGCTCCTCTCGTGTTTGACACAAGCAGGGCGGCAGCTACCAGCTCGCCACCCCCCGCCATCCCCCACAAACATTCACCAACCCTTCGCAACACGTATTTCCACAATTCTAAAATCTCCATTTCTTTCACGAATCCACAAACTCCGCAGCTAGTTCAATCGTTCGCTATCGCAGAGGGCGATAACAATATAACCGGTTCGATTGACCCCATAGAGTCAAACACCTGGCAATGACGTAAAGGGTTGTTCCCTTTACGCAAACTCGCCTCTATAGTCGAAGAATAAAAAGTCCAAGGCATTGGAGCTTTGAAAGCCCTTGCTCGGGATTGATATATGTGTCGCAGGCAAGTATCATAACCGACCAGGTAGTAGAATACCGCATTGGATACTGTTGGACGTTGGACGGAACCTTCTAGCTAAGGGATGGTGCGTGTATATATGTATATAGTCAGACCAGACTCCGTATATACAGAGTACAGTATAGTCAGATTTGCGCTAGATTCTACAGGGCACACGCGTTACCGACAGTCTCCCTCTCGACATACTATACAAGGTTGGCTGCACTGTGTAGTCTAGAGACACAGAATACACAGGTTAGGTTGGCTACTGGGTAAAGCCATGCTGTGCCATGCAACAGCACGCTACGCCACGTTAGACGTACTGTAGCGTGTGCACCGGCATGGATGTTGGATATCGTGCAATAAACATATACCGGGTGAGAGAATGGGAGGGTCGGTGAGTGTGTGTGTGTGTGTGTGTGTGTGTGAGAGAGAAAGAGAGAGAGAGAGAATGGAGGAGAGGCTAGCACACGGACCGAGAGGATCAGCCGTAAGGACTGGCTGGTGCGGAGCCATACATTTATTTATGAAGTACTATGAATAAATGGATGCTAGTCTTTCTCTCGTGTGTTTTCAGAAGGCAGATATCGTGTCGTTGCCACGTCTCGGAATATAATAGGCCATTTACGCGACTCTCTATTAAATCTATTATCCTGACGATCCATACCATTTGACTCTTATGCTTTGGTTCGTCTCACTTGGCCTCCCTTACCGAAGCCAACCACCCGATTCTATAGGTTGTACAGCCTTCGATTGGATCCGGTGCTTTCGGAGCCTGACAATATCCGTTCTCTTCGATTTTACGAGTGACGTCACCGTTTTCCCTGTTTTCCTCTTTCCTTCCTTTCCTGTTACCGTTGGAATCTATAGCGCTCCCTCGCTCTCTCCCCAGGGAGCTCCGGGAAACTTGGGAGAAATAAATAACACCACTCGAGGAAAGTTTAGACATCATTCGATTCGTTTTTTTGGCTTTCGGCACCTGAAGAATCGATGTCCTGAGGGGCGAGGGGGCAGTGTCCTAGGGGGAAAAAGAAAGATGCGGGAAATATCTCTCTAATGAAATGAGCCGATGTATCATGGGAAATCCTAGAAGGTTTCATAGTGAATTTTTAAGGGGCGAGAGTTAAGGGCTGCCACAATTGCCCCGGTGCTCACGAATGCCAGGGTGCCGTGTAATTGACCACGGTGGGTATTTTCAATGAGATAGGGGTAGAGCGAAGCCCGGGTTGCTGTCGCTCCTACTAATATTGAGCTGCTGTACTGTATACGTTGCAGCCGGTGCGACGTGCCGGAGGCTGGGAGGGTTCAAGGTTCAAACGTACGTTCGAGCGTTCGCTTGGCCACCTGTTAAATAAAAATATATTTAATTAAGTACGTCGGCGTCGGCATTTTCGCCAGCGAATAACTATTGACCGACGTAGGGCCTTAACGAGCTTCGCGCTTCGTTCGCGACTCTTTAGCCAGAATCCATCGTAGCTCCGTCGCGTTTCCCATGAGGCTAATGCGCACGACGCCTCTCAGCGACGCCGACGAAAAATGACCGAAACTCCGGGAAAAATATAAATAGCTAAAGCTGTGGTTTGCTATGCCTTTGCACCACTTCGTTGGGGCCATTAAAAATGGAGATTTCAACAGAACGAACTCTCGTCCTTTTACCAGCATCGAGGCTTTTCTCTCCTGTTCACTGCATCCCTCAAATAAAGTATTAACGTACCTCCGACTACCCTCGATACTATAGAGCGTCGCGACGCCAACACGCCACTGAATTTATACCTTGTCGCTTGACGGTCTACCTGCCTTACTTTGCTATCTATGCATATTGACTTTCTTTATAATTATATAGCAAAAGACCCTTACAAAGAGAGTCGAATTCGCTTTACGTGAATTTCCCATTTTCTAACGTATCCTAAACGCACGGAACAGGTGGGAAGCTGCAATTGACACGAGGTCGCTTAAGAAAAGTGCAGAATGCTCCGAATGCAAGGTGCATCATTCGCATTGCAGCCACGTAGAAAGAGTCGACGAGGCACTCCGTTCGGTCCTGCTGGATTTCCGCTTCGTGTGTTTTCCAGTTCTTTCCGTTTTATTCAATTTTATTTATTCGCAGTATTGTCGGGCATCCTGTGCCTCTGCAGCCTGTCACCGTCCCAACTGATTTCGTATAATCCTACGGAAAATGGATATTATTATAGGGAATTCCTTTTCCGTTACGTGGATACGTCCAATAAATAGGTAGCATCGAGGACTTTCCTCGAAAAGCCCTTTCGTCTTACTCGAGTCCCCCAGATGCAGGGATGCCAACCTCCCATACTTCTTAGAGGATCTGGTGTCTTGTTTTCTTTAATGTGAGAGTCTGAATGAGCGAGTGGGACGGAAGGTAGTCAATTGAAAATCGTCCTGTCGATTCAGTCAAGGATTTCAGGAATGCCGTACCGTGTTCCCTGGATGACGTTTCAATTGGAAAGTTCTTACCCCTTCCTAGGGGATTCACAATGTTCGTACACGGCAGCACAATGACTGGAAGTTGGCGTTTAATGGGCCGTGCCTGAGAAAATACGGTTCCCTATTGTTTCCTTTATTGTTATCTGTTACCCCACTCTGTACAGTCGCGACTAGACTCGCGTCTTTTGCGCTTGTCGTATGTTGAACAAAAAAAAAATACTGCAGTATAAGCTTCGCAGAATGCTCCTTCTCAGGATGCTTCTCGAGGAGAGTTTATAAAGACAATTTCTAAATTTGCTAAAACTCAAGATATTTTTTTTCGCAATAATTGCAGCAGCAGCCGAGCACGTGTATACCCTGGTAAATTAGTAGGACTCGTGTTCGAGTACTGCTTGTCAAAGTTCCCAGGAGAAAGTGGTTACGCGGGAAGATAGTTAAGCGATTCGCGAGAAATGCCCGTGGAGGGAGATCCGAGGGTTAAGGGTTAAGGGTTAAGGGTAGTAGTTAAGGGCGCAGAGGGTGAGATTGCGTAGCGCAGGAAATTGGGCGTTCTCGGTAGCGGGCAATTTCGAAACTGGAAGATCTCTTGGCCGTCCAGCTCAAGCTGTTTCAGGCGGTTCAGGCGGTTCAGGCTGTTTCGGGATGTTCAGGGCCTCGCAGTAGCTGAGTTACCCAGTGAGATTGAGCGAGAGATCTGTGAGAGGCTGCCGAGCTATTGGACTGTTGGGATGGGGTGCCTGACAACCCTTTACATTTTAATTACGCCCGTCTTAAAAGCCAATAAAGTCCTCGGGTGCCTAGCGGCGTTCATCCGCCCCTTGTGACTCTCAACTCGCGAACCCCTTTGCTGTCTTTCGTCGTTTGCCAATCGAGTCTTTTCTCTTCGTTTTATTATGTCACGCTGGTATCGGTTCTGCCAACCTTTGGGAACCACTGAGGAGCATCTGCCTCTCAGAACTTTGCTGCTCAAGTTTATCCGTCCATTTAGCTTCCCTTGCACGCATACGAACACGCGACGCGTACGCCTGCATTCTTTGCACGGAGAACAATATATCCTTGTAAAAGTACTTATTATTTTTACTTGCAATTTTTACTTGCCCCTTCATTCTTCACTTTTGTACCGTCTCGCAGCCCTTAGTTGCCTTCGCGTCGTTTCAATAAGAAAGTCAAAAGAGATTGCGGGTTACCGTAAAATTCTATATATTTTATAAAAGGGTGGAACGTATTGTACAATATTAACGTAGTTCGCTGCTCCGAGGAAGTGGATAATGCGAGACTGTAAAATCGGACGAAGCAAAAGTAAAGAGTATGGTTTGGCAGGTTTTACTTCAAAGTTGCGCAGCTACAAAGCAAAAAGTTGCTGTAATTATGGCTTGAAATTTTCTCGAATCTCCTGATCGTATCAGACGGGAGCCAATCGATGTGATCGATGCTTCTCGGGCTCGAGCTAATACCGTGTTTCACATATACTCTCCTCTTTCTCTTTCCCTTTCCTTCTGTATTCCTTCCGTTTCTCTCTACTTTCGATGCTCCCGTGGATCCTATACCCAGTGAGACACGTCGCGAAACTCGGGTGACTGCGCTCTGGGAAATTTCAGTTGTGAAGCCGCCACTGTCATACAGTACCGAAGGTATTAGAGAAAGAGAGAAGAAATTATAGCAAAATTGGACTGTAAGCCATAATGCGATATTAGAGGAAATAGGAGAAATCCGGATAGGGAGGAAATGAGAAAATACAGATAAGTTTTCCTAATAGTAACGGATACAGTATAGTCAGACACCTATAATAATCCTGCATCAAGGATATCAGTAGTTATCTAATGTTTTCTCCGCTCCGGATAACTCGGTATCATATCAGTAATTAGATTCTCCGGTTGATTATACCATTCTTGGAGATGAAATAGAGAAAGATTTGTTGTCTGAGAGAATGATCCCTTTGGTGGACAGGGTATGTGCTACGGCGTGTTAGTTAAGGGCGAGGGCCGATAACCTAGTTGACAAATGCGCCCCAACGATTCCATTCCTGACAGCTCCGAGGTCTAAGGTCTAAGGTCCCAGCGGTGGCCTCATTAAATTAACACTGCGTAGCTGTGTCGTTATCGGGGGCAAACATTTGATCGTAAGTTAGGGGTAGCTCAGTTAGAGCCACGTAACTTACATCAGCTGTCAGGATCACGTGTATGTGCCTTTGAAGTTGGTAGGACTGCCAAGTTCGTAGCTGCGTGCGAGCCTATCTGTATATCACTTACCTAGGCCAAGACAGGTTAGTGAGACCCTAAGGTGCAGCCTGAGTTAGCACGTACGACGCCAGAGGGTGGATAGTGGCGTCGGGACGTCGGGACGTCGAGACGTCCGTTCCAGCCTGGGACGTTAAAGGAAATACGGGTGCATCTTGTCTTACCTGCTACTTCCTATTTTTATCTCAACATTTTTATGATCTGGCAGATGTTCGAGGTGACGGTCAGTTCGCATCAGCAGGCTGGGATTTAGGTTCACCGTTTGACACCCTTGAACTTTCTCCTTGGGGCTAACTTTCATTGTTGGCGACGTGTGCTTCCCGCTTAGAGGACAAGTTTCCTATCCTGGCAATGGATCCAGGTGGCTGCTGGGATAGGGAAACTCTCCGAGAGTTATCCCTTGTATTGTTGCACTCGAGCTTGAGTCGGATCGAATTACGAGCATGAAGCACCTTTGAAGTTTCGCTTGGTTTTTTGGATTTTATAAGGTTTCATGGAAAGCTGCTGAACTTCGTTTCTTCCTTTTTTTTTTGTTTTTTTTTTTTGGTTTTCTACAACTTTCCACTCCGAGGAATTTACTTTACTTAACACCCTCGTGGATCTGTATAGAAATTGGATGTAATTTGCAATCATGGACCTTCTGTACTACGTAGGATCCTCTCGATGGGATTTTTACAATGGGTCTAGAAGGAGAGAAGCGGGCGAGGGTGGTTGCATTTAAAGACCTTTGCCACTCTACTGGCGTTTTTCACTTGGAATTTACAAACATTTCCTGAGAGACTGTACTCGATATTTCCAGGCCTCCCGAGTCTCTTGAATTCCAATAATCCAGCAGATGCTATTAACTGGGTCCTCTTTGTTCATACTTGGAAATCGTAGCAGCTACACCTATTTCGCACATTTTCCCTTGTCAATTCACTTCGCCATCCTCTACTTTATTCTTTTTTCATTCTACCATCCCTCTTGACGTGCAGCATCAGCAGCAACGGTGGTTGGCGATGCTAGTGACAACGGTGGAACCTCGTCGAAAAATAATTTCGACATGTACGTGGTAGACGGCATATGAAAAAGAAGAAAAAAGCCTAGGAAAAGTATAAAACACGCGTGCCCCGTGTGCTGTATCCCGGAAACGTTGGAAATGATCGAAAGAAGGACCTCCGGTTATGCACCTTGATGTTTTTCACGTGCTCCCTTGAATTCGAGCGATCCTCAAGAATTCCCCGTCGCTTTTACTCGTGCCGACAGAGGCAGTGAAATCGACGCACCCTCTACGGATAATCCCTGACGGACTCGGGAGGGATGTGAGAAGCCGATTATTGAGAATCAGGAGGTAGGAACCGCGGAGCGGAAATCACGCCGGAAATAGCTGTTTATCTTCGACGCTTCGACTCCATGTCGATCGATCCTTATTATCGTGGGAATGATCACGAGTCCTGGGTCAGAAGGATCGGAGGCCGATCAAACTAAGATCGGACTAGTCATAGTGCTCTGAGGGTATCTCAACGGTGGATCAAAGATGATGAAGAAAAGATCAAGTATTGTCGAAATTCCTATCTCGGAATTGATACTAAAGTTGTGATGATTGCCTGGCACGTGCCACAGGGGATTTTAACGATTTGAAAAATCTACGCAAAGGTACGCCATATTTTCTATTTTCAAATTTATCTTTTGTATTTTTTCATTCTTTTCCTGAACAACGGATACAGGCCTGTAGGCCAACACGAAGCAAAATTCGAATTGAGCGGTAGCATACATTACTATTCAATATTGAGTTGCGAGTTGCCGGTAGGGTTGGGGTAGTTTCGGAGGGTGAATGTTCGAATATTCGAAAGCGGTGCGTAGCGCCGTGTCTATTTCGCGACTAATTGAAAAGCCTTTGTTTTCCACGAAGGATGGAGTTTCTATGGCGGATACAGCGGCAGAGAATTACCGTTTTCGATAAACGGATTACTTGATAGATATTACAAATGGGACTCTTTCGTGAGCGCCAGTTGGTTTATCGTTCATTTACAATATTGGTAACGAATTCATCGAATGATTTCCCTGCTTCCCGCATTCTCCCTCCGCGCAATCTAAAACCCTTTGAACCAGGCTATAGTTTTTATCCCGCTGTTCGATCCTCTATACCATAACGCTACCGTGGGCCCTTCTGGACCACGTGTCCGCCGAGTCCCTCGTTTCCAGGGCTTCGACCAGCAATTATTGCATTGGTAATCGATTGGATTATCAAAGTTTTGATAACGCATAGAGCTCTTCCGGATCCTCGGAGCAGATAGAATCCCTCCCCCGTCCCCCGCAGCGCACCCCAATGTTCCTGCCGTGCCAAATTATTTGCTCCGTCGGAGCATGAATACCAACCGTAATTACGTTTCGCCTGATATTCAATTAGAATTACCGACTCGGTACGGTAATGCGTCTATGAAAAATCCAGCAAATCGTTCGGATGCGAATCCATGGGGGGGGGGGGGGGGGGG